>NW_026897787.1:0-37159 GCF_033153095.1 Gastrolobium bilobum | reverse complement strand
TAGTAATATTGAGACAAAATATGAAACAGGATAAATAGTGCTTTTATTTGCGACAATATAAAAGGTCTACATATGTCCTAATCTAATCAAAAGATTGTCTCTAGGACATCCATATACTAACAAGCTCCCACTTGGCCTAGAGCCAATCAGACCGTATATATATACCCAAAGCCTCATAATGACTATCGTTGAATTCTGCTAGAAACAGCCTTTGTCAGAGAATCGGCCAGGTTATCATCTGTGGGAACATTCCATCTTTACATCCCCACAATGATTTCTCTAATCAGGTGATATCTGCAGAGCACGTGCTGTGACTTGCAGTCACCTAGGTTACTTTGACTCGCAATGGCTGGCATCAGTGAACCCTTTCACTGTTAGCACATCAACCCTACCATAGAACTTCTTGATCCACACGGCCTCCTTAGCCGCTTCTGAAGCAGCTATATATTCAGCTTCTGCGTTGAATCTGCTGTTGTCTCCTGCTTGGAACTTTTCCGTCCACCTTTTAAGGTGACCCTCTCCAGGGTCCGACTTGCATCTGCTCGTAATGCTTAAAGCATGAACATCTTTCTGTAATATCATGGCATACATGATGGATCCACCGAAGCGTATGGAATTCACTGCGATCCTTCTCAGCCTGTGACTTAGGACACAAGGCCTTTGATGGCTCTTAACGACTTCATCAAAACGAATATTCCAACTCCTTGATGCTTGCTTTAGCCCATATATCGACCTTTGAAGTTTGCATACCATATGCTCCTGATCTTTGATTTCAAAGCCTTCAGGTTGTGTCATGTACACATCCTCCTTCAAGAACCCATTCAAGAAGGCGGTCTTGACATCCATTTGCCAAATTTCATAGTCGTGATATGCCGCTATTGCAAGCATGATCCTAATAGATTTGATCATGGCAACAGGTGAGAAAGTCTCATCATAGTCAACTCCTTGTCTTTGACGATACCCTTTCGCAACCAACCTAGCTTTGTAGGTCTGAACGTTGCCATCTGCATCAGTCTTTCTTTTAAAGACCCATTTGTTACCAATAGGAACTATTCCTTGCGGTTTAGGAACCAAGGTCCATACCTTGTTTTGATACATCGAATCCATTTCAGATTCCATGGCTTCAAGCCATCTAGAAGAGTCAACATCCTTGACTGCCTCTTCGTAGTTACTTGGTTCATCATCCTCGACGGTTTGCTGATTCTCAATCACAAACCCATACCTCTCAGGTGGATGGATGCCCCTCGTTGACCTACGGAGTTGTGTGTTTACTTCTCCATTGGAGAACGTCGCCTGCGGAGCAGACTTGGGTTCCTCAATCTGTTCATGTGGTTCTTGAACTTCTTCAAGATCAATCTTACTCCCACTGGCTCCTTGAGAGATCAAATCCTTCTCAAGGAACTCAGCATTCTTTGACACAAACACTTTGTGTTCATCCATGGAGTAAAAGTAGTATCCCTTAGTACCTTTGGGATACCCCACAAATAGACATTTAGTACTCTTAGCACTAAGCTTGTCTGATGCCAACGCTTTGACATAAGCTGGCGATCCCCATACCCTGAGGTAACTCAGGTTGGGTCTCTTACCATTCCATATCTCATATGGTGTGGTCTGAACAGATTTAGACGGTACCCTATTTAGAAGGTATGCCGCTGTGTCTAGGGCATATCCCCAAAACGATTTTGGAAGTTGAGTCTCACTCATCATAGACCTGACCATGTCTAACAAGGTCCTGTTTCTCCTTTCGGAGACACCATTTTGGTGTGGTGTGTAAGGTGCAGTAAACTGCGAGAGAATTCCATTTTCTCTCAGATAATCCTGAAACTCATGGCTCAGATATTCACCACCACGATCTGATCGTAATGTCTTAATCATCTTGCCACGCTGTTTCTCTACTTCATTCCTAAACTCCTTGAACTTTTCAAAGGCTTCAGATTTATATCTCATTAGGTACACGTACCCAAATCTTGATTTGTCATCAGTAAAGGTAATGAAATAGGAGTATCCTCCTCTAGCCTCTATAGACATTGGCCCACAAACATCAGTGTGAATGAGTTCTAATAACTCACTAGCCCTATGACTCTCAAGCCCCTTGGGCTTGTGACAAGTCATTTTCCCAGCTAGACAAGATTCACATTGTCCATAGGATTCCAAATCCATGGAATCTAGGTATCCATCTGCATGCATCCTAGACAATCTTGTTTCGTTTATGTGCCCTAGTCTACAATGCCAAAGATAAGATTGATTATCTATCCTAGGTCGTTTCACAGCTACATTGAGCACTTCAGTTCCCATTTCCAGAACATACAATCCATTTATTAATGAAGCAGTACCATAAACAATATCATTCAAAATGATAGAAAATGTACCATTCTTAATACTAAAAGTAAAACCATCTTGTTCTAAACAAGAAATAGAAATAATGTTTCTAGAAATGTTCGGAACATAAAGACAATTATTCAAATGCAATAAAAGGCCCGTAGGCAAAATAAGGTCGGCATCTCCAACAGAATGAGCAGCAACCCTTGCTCCATTGCCAACGCGAAGATCCACCTCGTTTCTCTCCAATCTCCTTGGGCTCCTAAGCACCTGCAACATATTGCAGATATGAGAACCACAACCGGTATCCAATACCCATGAAGTCGGATTAGCACAAGAATAATTTATCTCAATCATGAAAGTACCTGAGGCAGAAGCATCACCATGCTTCTTGTCCTTCACACTCTTCAGGTAGTCTGGACAATTCCTCTTCCAATGGCCTTTCTTGCCACAATGGAAGCACTCAGCATCGCCTTTGTCCTTGGATGCTTTCTTACCCTTCTTGTTGCCCTTCTTCTTCTTGGATTTTCCTTTGGGCTTAAGGGAGTCACCTTTAGCAGGCTCCTTACCCTTACCCTTACCCTTGGCCTTGCTAGGCCCACCAATCAGAAGAGCTTGTGTCCTATCCTTCTTGATAGACACTTCAGCAGTTGTTAACATACTTAACAATTCAGGCAAGCTCACAAGCATCCCATGCATGTTATAATTCATTATGAATTGACTGAAGGAAGGTGGAAGTGAGGCCAGGACTAAGTCATTACTCAGTTCGGCATCCATCAAGAAGCCTAGATTTCCTAGCTTCTCAATCAGCCCGATTATCTTAAGAACATGACTGCTAACAGACATGTTCTCAGACATCCTGCAAGAGAACAGTTCTCTAGAGGCCTCATACCTCTCATGCCTGCCTTTAACGTCATACAACTCCTTGAGATGTAAGACAATAGAGGGAGCATCCATATGCTCATGCTGCTTTTGCAGTTCAGGCGACATGGATGCCAACATGATGCATACTGCCATCGTATCGTCATCCATGTGTTGTTTGTGGGCCTCGAAATCATATTCCGCGAACCCATCTTCCCCTTCCCTAGGAGCTACGGGTAATGCACCATCAAGAACGTAGGCAATCTTTTCGGCCCTAAGAACAATTCTCAGGTTCCGATACCAGTCCATAAAGTTTGAACCGGTCAGTTTATTCGTATCAAGTATTGAGCGCAGTGACAGTGGATTAGTCATACTAAAAACTGAAAAAAAAAATGTAAAGAAAGATTAATTAATATATTGTCGTGTTACAATTTATTAAAGACTTTAAATAAATTGCCCCTCCCACTATTTTATCTAAGTCAATGACCCTTACCATTTGACTTAGGGTTAATCTACTTTTAGATTTTACCTTAGTGAGATTAAGAGTGCGATTATTTATTTTAACCCTCGTCTGAGACCGCAAGATTAATTTAAATAATGGGTTGATCCTAATCAACAGTATCTCATACCCTCTCTTAACATTAGGTTGACAACTCCTTGTCACTTAGTGGTGCATCTCATGCAACCAACCTAGCATTATTACCCTAAGCCCATAAGCCCGGCTGGGCCTGCAACTTATGCCTCAGTTAAGCATTAACCAGCACCCTAAGTGTCTAACACTTCTAATACTACTCTTACTCAACGAAACAGTGGGTCCCAACTGAGTTGTGGAGCACCACTATGTAGAGGAGGTTCGAGTAATATTGGTGGTGGGAGGTAATCATATGCTTAATAATTTATTCCTTTTAAGGGTTCCTTTTATTTAGGGATTTTATTAGGTCTCATCAAACGCATTAATATATTATCATGCTAGTCGTAACCTATGTCATACATCTATCGGTTTAGACTAGTCGAAATTGGACGTGCATAATAATCATACAAACGCGATTTGTCCAATTCATGCATACTAGACGTCATAAGCAATAAAGCATACATATCGTGATGCACTATCTCATGCATGCTAGTCGTACAAAACATACATGCAAATAAAACAATTTATTTTGAGATAGTCATGGTGCTCGATCTTTTGTCCATCTTGCTTCTCAAGCCACGGCTTCTTGTCGTCTATACGCCACTAGCCTAAATTCTCTAATTACAATTAAAGAAACTCCAAAACATTTTGGAGGGACAAAATTTAAAATACAAAATTTAAAAATCAAATTACAACTCTAATTTAAAGAGCAAAAATTACACATTAATTTTAAAATTCGAAATTTAAACTTCGGGCACCATGACCATCCCCTTCCTCTTTTGCACCTGAAATGTTAGACAACTCACAAGTACAAAATATTATCATATAATATGTTTTTCACATATGTCTTGATATTTAACAATTAAACATCAAAACAAAAAATTAAAATTAAAATTTTCTTAGATTTCTCAATTGGCCGAATTATATACAACCATTAATATAACTCAAATTTTATTGACATGAAACAATTCATGAAAAATAAGAAAACAATCAAGGTGTTCAAAACACCTTTCATGGTCGAACTCCACCTTTCAAAAAGGTGTTTCCTTTTAAAACTTTCATAAAGAAAAGAATGATAACCATGAATACATATGGATATATGAACACACCAATCAAATTAAGATGTCTCTAACGTTGATCCACACCACCCGCGTCTAGATACAGGAATTCCTTCCAGTAAGGCCGCCGATTGATCACCACAATAAGGCTTGCTATGCGCTCAGTGTGTGATGCAGGAGGCTAGGTAAAAGTGTTTAGAAGAGTGAAGTGTTCTAAGAGAAAACCTCACAAGGGGGCGCATAGATGAGTAGAGAAAGGCTTTGTTTTTTTTCACCCAAACCTAAGGAGGAACTAACTGCTACTTAAGCACACAAGATGAGCCTTTTAAGTTTCAAAAACATATAAGATTTTTCTCCCAAAAATCTGATCAAAAGTGGCGCCCTTGGGGAGAGAATAAGTGGAGCTGTTGCATTTCAAAAATTGCCAACAACATCCCAGAATATTCTCATGAGACTATGTTCAAAACCTAGTCAGAAATCTGATCATGAATCATCATATAATCAGCTATATGGTGCGCCCCATATAGCCTAAAAGGTGACCAGATACATTTGAGTTAGTTGCATTTCAAACTTAAATCAACTCACTCAAATATTCTCCCACCAGACCGTATCTTCTGGAGCTGATTTTGATGATCAAATCTAGCCAAAATCAGCACCCCATTATCCTTGGATTATGTCCAAAAGATCTCCTCCTGATATGTTTCAACAAGATCTCATCTTATCCTTTTGTTATGAAACAACTTTTCATAGCCAATTCAAATTCGAATTTCAAACGTTTGAATTCAAACTTTCAAACACTTAAATTTTAAATTCAAATTCAAATTCTAAATTCAAATTCAAATTTCAAATTTCAAAATTCAAATTTCAAAATTCAAATTCAAAATTCAAAATTCAAAATTCTAAATTCAAAATTCAAATTTCAAAATTCAAATTTCAAATTTCAAATTCAAAATTCCAAATTCAAATTTCAAAATTCAAATTCAAAATTCAAAATTTAAACATTTGATAATTAATTTAACTAATTAAATTAATTAGTAATGTCTTGGACTATCCAAGCCCATTACTTTGATCCATGCGCCCTCCACCCTATCTTGTGGAGTTCCAAACTACTTCTTGGGCTAATAACAATTGTTAGGTCCAATACCTTTAATGCTAGAGCATCTAGACAATTAGGTGTTACTGTGTGACCCATTAGGTCCAACATAGCCACTGACATAAATGGGCTTGGGCCCAATAAGCCCACAACTCATCTAATGACAACACAGAGCACTAGCAATGCTTTGTTGCCCCAGAACTAGTTAGATTAATGACTTGATCATCCTATTACACATATTTGGTTGCCGTATATATTTCTTTTCGTCTCGGTTACCTTCCCATAAAACCTAGGGTAAGGAAGCGTATCAACCCCTGTGGTTTAGGGTAGGCTTTATTCGAAATAGGGAATCTTCAATTTACAGACTCTAAAGGCAGATCATCTCATGATCTCTTTTACTATGCATAGCTTCCCGAGTCCCTGTGAATGTCATCCCGATTTCTCCGGTTTACAGATAACCTAATCTCTCACAGAGATTTGACGAATTCCTTCAGCTTATCACCCTAGCTCTGTGTGCTTTCAGGACAAGCCCAACAATATACCTATGAGTCTCCATGTTTCAGGCAGACGAGGTACACAATCAAAGCATGCCTTCTAGAACACAGTCTAGGTAATAACTTCTAGTCTTAGGAAAGACATACCCAAATATAAAGAGACTACTCTAATGATACTCTCTGTGAGTGTTCCTCATAGAGTCTCTTTGTGGGTCTGTTCAGTGCGAGCTATACCCTTATAGGTCCACCCACGACTTTAGCTAAGACATCTCCATATCTGTAGCTCATGAGGTCTTTACCTTGCATCCAAATACAAGTAGATAAGTCGTGCTAGTCTTACCCGAGATCACTGATCCCCATTCTCAGTGTCTTTAGACTAGGAACATAAAATTAGGAATAAACATGTAGTATCCTTGAAACCTCATGATCGTGATCTCATCACAGATACTCAAGAGATACCTATTTTATTCCAAGGGGTTTATCCAGTTACTCATATAAATATTAATAGTAATATTGAGACAAAATATGAAACAGGATAAATAGTGTTTTTATTTGCGACAATATAAAAGGTCTACATATGTCCTAATCTAATCAAAAGATTGTCTCTAGGACATCCATATACTAACAGGATCTGCTCCAATAAGGGCATCACACTCGTTAGTATCATGATCTCCCTTACAATACTCACAAGCTCCTGGTTGAGCTTGAATTGCAGAAACTTGATACTTATGAAACATGCTAGTTAGATTAGCAATTTGTTGAGAGATGAGTTTCTACTGTGCTAACATTGCATTATTGCTCTCCAATTGGAGAACTCTTTTCTTTGGCTGCATTGAGATGCTCTCATTCTCTAATGCAGCCATGAATTCAAAAATCTCTAATGCTTGAGTTGGTTTCTACTGTCTTATGGATCCTCCTGCAGCAACATTGATCAGCATTTTGGAGGATGGTGTGATACCGTTGAAGAATAGACCCAATAAAGATTAATGGACCTAAGTTGGTAAAGCCCACATGTTGGGCCAAGAGAGGGTAGGTGGCATCATGGGCCAAGTTGGACTTGATCTATAATGTAACATAATTAATTTAAGGTAAAACTTAAAAAAACCCTATGACTTTTCTCAATTATCACTTACCCCCCTCACAAATTTTTTGAATCATTTATACAATTATTTAAATTTTTTTATCACTTGCCCCCTCTGACTTAAAGTTTTTTTATCACTTGCCCCCGGTAAGTGATAATAAAACTTTAAGTTAGGGAGATAAATGATTCAAAATTTTGGGGAGGGGGTAAATGATTATGTGGAAAGATTGATTTTATCTATTTATTAGATACAATATTTTTGATTTTATCATTTGGTTCCTTATGCAAGGAATCTGAGTTTGCGAGTTAGTAATAAAATCAAACCGTGTGTAAAAATATAATACAAAATAAATTATAATATCAGATAATAAAAATTACACCAATTTAATGTGTTATGCATATAAATAAACATAAATAATTGTATTTCACTATCTAACATAAAATTTCTTCTCAGGATAGCTTTTTTGATTTTTTTTTATTATATTAGATTTTGAATCCTTATGTCAAGTTAATAACATTTCATTGATAATGAATTAATTAATTAATGATTTTATACATTTAGTGATAAAAAAGAAGGGTCAGGATATACTTACACCAAAAAAGTTTATCACTCTTAAAACTAATTTAATTACTGTTGATTTTTGTCAATCTAAAGGTTATAATTTATTGAGAATTAATTATTAATTAATAAATGTGACACAATAAATGTTATTAATTTCCAATGTATTATAACTGTTAGATTGACAGAAATCAACGGCTATTAAATTTATTGTAAAAGTGATAAACTTTTTTGGTAGTAAGTGAATCCGTTCCCCAAAAGAAATAAATAGTATACATTATTTGTAATATAATAAGGGAGGAGTTATACTTACCACAAAAGAAGTTTATCATTTTTGCAACAAATTTAATTATCGTTGGATCATAATCAAATCTAATGGCTGGCAATTAATTATTATAATCCTTTTTACCTTTTTATTCTCTCTCATCCACTTTTTCATTCTCTCTCTAGGTCTGCGAATTTTCCCATCTTAGCCATGAATCGAAGAACCAGACAAACCACACCACACCATTTTCACAAGTATCACAAATGTGGCATTCTCTCCCCAATCCATGACTCCGAGATTAGTACCAGATCTCACCGTCTAAACTCCCTATCTCAGATCCCTATCCACCGCCCACTCTCGTCGCCACCTTCAACCGATGCTCAGCCTCAGGCCAACTACGCAAAATGAGATGTATAATCAATAAAAAAACATGTATTCAATAAAATAAATTTTATGAAGTTCTTATAAAAGTTCTTGCAACATTGCTCTTACCTAACAGTTTCCTAGTAGCACTTTTTCAAGCTTTTCCTACCTAGAATGGGACTGACCTATTAGTCATGAACTCCAATTCATATGGGTTTTTCTATGCTACTAATAATTATAAATATTTATACATAGATTGCAAATTGTAGATTTTAGGTCGAAGGAATGATAATTACTTTTACTTTCTTGATGTTTTTAAAATAGCACGAGAGACAAATCCATTAGTTTGTCGTCATGTGTAATTGAAAGATCTGGAGAGAGGATGGAGAGAGGGTTGTTGTAACACCCCAAATGTAAATACATATAGGGTGCACCTTCATCATGCATTCAACGCGCGGAAGTCTAAATTTAAACTTTACGAATGCAAATATCAGAGTGCGGAATGGAAACACATAACCATACTTATTCTATATAAAATTAAAAGCGTTAAAACATCAATACAAAATAAATAACACTAAACATTATTTAATGTAATCCCAAAAAGATTAACTAATCATAAATAAAAACATAATTTATGTCGCATCATAAGCCCAGTCATAATGTGGTTGTGGTTCCTCTAGCCATTGTGTACTTAGTGCTTCATCGAAATCATAATGTGGAAAAGCTTCTATTAATAATTTCATAGCCTCAGTCCATAGGCCTCTATCTGTTAGATCCTTTAGTTTCTCTTCCCAGGTAGGTGGAGTTTCTTCTTCTTTACGTACCAGTCTCTTACCCTTTCTTTCCCACATAACTTTCTTATTACTTTCTTTCATCTTTTCCTGAAATGGGTGGTCAAGGGGGGTGAGATTTTGGGGAAAATCTCAGTAAGGTTCACAGCTGGAGCATTCTCCAACTATGACGCTTACTCCTGCAACAGTTTATAATAACAATACAAAATGGAACATTTAACATCATCATATAAAAATGTCATGCCATCATCATCATCATCATATTCCTACCGGCTTTTACGGACTTACGGAGATACCCAGAGTCCTCGTCAGGTTGCAACTGGAGTATCAGTGCACAGGCCAACATTTAATAGCATGGTTTTAAGTTTCAAAAATATCATAATCACATAATGTAAAGCACTATAAACATATTGCAGTCAGACCATAACTTATCATAGTTTCATAATGGTGGCATACATAGAGAGATTACTTCAACAACTGTAAACACTTACAGTACTTGTCGTTCTTTACTTGTATACTTTCAACTTTTGATCTCTTTACTTGCCTGTTTGCTCCCTTGACTCCCTAACATCATCATATCATCTTTTAGTAACTTATATAACATTCAACATTTGTGTTTTATCCATGTATAGGTCTCGGCTTTGTAGGTTTAATTACCTAGAGGAGTTGTTTTGCTTACTTACCCACTTGTGTAGGTTTTAGGACATTATTAGGTTATCATAACACTTAATAGAATTATTAAAGATTTCATTCTAGGCATGTATAGGTTCAGCCACCATAGATAAACATCTAGGAATATAATTTTTAAAACATGGTTTCAATTATATTATTAACTTAACATGGTTAGATCCTTTCAACATTAATCAAATAAAACCTCTTTTAGCTACATACCATTCGGCCTTATTGCCCTAAAATACCTAAGGGATTACTTCTAAAACATGCTTCTAACATTATTGATAATTTATCATATTTAAATCCTAGAGCATCATTCAAAACATCATCTTATATATTCGGCCAACTAAGGTTATGATCATGCAAAATTGATTTAGAACCTAGGCTACTAAACATGCTAATCTAACATCATCATTTCATCATCTTTCATATCATTTAAACATCTCTTCATGCTTATAATTATCATACATGGTTCGGCCTTCTAGGGATCATATACTTAGGATATCACTTTCATGCTTTTACATGTCATTCCTAACCAAGAAGGTTCATAGGCTTACCTTTGATGATGATCAACGACTTACGGAAACACTTCTTGACCTTTGACTACTTTGAATCTTCTTGAATGAACTTCCTTCCTCCTTGAACATACAAGGCCGCAAGCTTAAAGAGAGGAGAAGAGGGATTTTCTTGCTTAGAGATGAAGGGTTCTTTGGTGGAATTATTAGGAAGAAGGACTAAGATCCAGGCTTGTATTTGATCTTGGAACAATTAGGTATTTCTCACTAACACACTCACCATTTCGAAGCATTCATGGACTTCACAAAATGAACTAAACTCTTTGTTCTTTCCTTTGGTAGTGCCGCGGCTATAGAGGGAAAAAGGAGAGACTAAAGCTTGTTCAAATAGGCAACCTAGAAGCCTTGCCATTACTTGATTGCTGGTAGGTTTCGATCACATTAAATGAGAGTAAGGTGGTGATTTGTTGTCATAGGTTAGATTGCTTAATTTAGGGACAAGAACATGCTGTCAATTTCCTTGATTAAGGAAATTTAGTGATTGCTTGATTTAAGGAATTGATGATGTGTGACTAATCGTCATTAAAAGTTGCTCCCTTGATTTAAGGGATTGATGAGGTGTGACTAATCGTCATAAAGGTTGCTTCCTTGATTTAAGAAACAGAATTATTTGATTGATTGACATATTGTCATCAATTTGCTTGATTTAGGGAAAGTGATTGACTACTAATCATCATAATCCTAACTTCCTTGTTTAAAGGAATTTGACTGGCTTGACTTAAGGAAATTCGATTTGCATTTAATGGCTTGAAAATCAAATAAAATCAAATTCATTTCCTACACCTAGGCCGCGGATTTTAAATGCTTGGAAGGAAAAGATTTCCTTTAATTTTGGACCGTGATTTATTCCTTAAGATTATGGACCTTTAACCTATTAACCTGACCTAATTTGTGCCTATTTTTCCATGATTTTATGACACTTTAAATTGACTTCTTAGAGCTTGTTTTCTCTAGTAAAACCGTGGGCTTCTTGCTTGTAGGGAAAGAATTCTAATTTAATTCCTAGTCATATAGTACTTCTTTAGGTTTATTATGTCATGGCCTTACTTTGGGCTTTAACTTGATTTGGGTTTCATTTACCTTATTGGACTTTACTTTATCATATGGAGCTTTCTTTGTATCACTTGGACTTGTCCACATTAAATGGAATTAAAACTTCCTTTGTTGGGTTATACTTTGATCCATGAATTCATTGGATCCCTAATGCTTATGTCTTTGGTCCATTGGACCCATACTTCTAATTTACTTAATCATAAACTATTTCATCTGAAATGTCTCGTTTATTAATTATCATAATTCTTCATTAATCATGATACAATATTTAGGGTTGTTATAGTTGTCAGACCTAGAGAAAAGACAAATGTAACACCCCATTCCCGTCTGGTTTGTTAATTCACATATGGTACTTAAGGAACAAAATAATTAAATTCTAAAGCGAAAAACTTAACAAATAATGAGTCGTTGCTTAAATAACAAGGTTACTTATCTTTTCTTTTTATTTTAAAATATCTATACAGTCCCATACATGTACAGAATCTATACCTGATAATCTGTGAACATGACTGCTGATCATATCACTATTCGAATATGATATCATGTACCATTCCGGATAGATCCTCATGGATAGCATAACGATTGTAAACTGAACTAATCCAGTGATCACAATTAGGGGTGTGCATGGAGCGGTTCGGTTCGGTTATTGTCAAAAATCGAACAGAACCAGTTTTAAACGGTTTGGATTTTAAACCGAACATTTTTTTTTTAAAAAAAAAAGATTTTAATTTGTCCAAACCTGTAACACCCTCTCCTGTATGCATCCAAGAGAGTCGTTTGCTAATCGTTATTAGAGTTGCGGAAACAGATAAAAACTTTTTCTAAAAAAGATCTTTGAGAAATTGTTGTGGAAAGATGAATCTAAGAAAAATTTGATGGAAAGAACTTAAAATGTGTTGCTGATAAAAATGGTGAATATTTAAGAAAACTGTACTCCTTTAAATATTAATATAAAATCGAGTTTTCAAAATATTTTGTACAGTTAATGAAATCCGAAAGTAGACGCTTGGGGCTTCGCACATATAAAATAATAGTAAATCGGAGTTCATTTGCCCCTCGATACATAACTCGTAAGTTGTCCGTAAATCGTTAAAAATTCAGCAATTGATAAACGTTAAGAAAGTCCCTTTCGCAAAACATTTCAGATTTCTTAAAGCAGCCGCTGTTCATAAAAAGACTTAAAGCAGAAATAAGTCATAGTTTTACAGTCATCCAAAAATCATCAAGTACCACATAATACAGTCATCCCAAGCTTAAAACAGTCAACAGTGAATAAATCCAGACAGCAGCAAAAATATAACAGAGTTCAACATCCAAGTCCTCAAATGCTTTTACGTCCTCCTGCAATTTAAAAATTGCAGCCCCAAAGGGGTGAGAATAAACCCAGTAGTGTGGCAACAAAACCAAATGCAACAGTATTAACTAGGCATAAAATCATAAATAGTCACTTCAAACATTTAATCCTTTTCATCATATATCATAACGCGTATATAACGCCCTTTTTCCTTTACGCTCATAGCACCGTCGTGCGCGTAGCATCATAGTGGGTATTCCTAATGGCTCCCATGAAGGTGAATCCCACTGTGGAACCTATGCGGACTGAAGCCAAGAGTCCTCTCTCCTGGTACCAGGCATGCCTATATGATGCATGCTCAGTCACATGTCCTCAATACAAATATATATATATTCAAGATGTCATGAATCAAGTATACATGCCATGTTATGCAATCGCACCCAACAGAAAAATGTATTATGATGTAAAATGCATGCATATATCATATCATCCTTTCATATTCTTACCATTGGCTCATCATCATCATAACATACATAGAACAAATGTGAGCAACACATCACAATTCCATACACTAGCCAATAGTCACATTAGGTAATACCGCCTACACATACCTCGTACGTCGAAACTTACTTTACCGATTCACAACGAAACAGTCCAACGTCTCAAGGATTTTTCGCACCTATTTTACAGTATAATAAATCAGTGTACATTCAATTTATTCATCAAAGTTCCAAGCTTAATAATTTCTATAGTGTTCGGCCGTAAGGTTCTTTTTCTAAATATTATTTTTGACTCCAATTTAACCTTTATACACTTTCTACAGTGGGAAATTCTTTTAATAACTCCACTAAGGCAGAATCGGTTTTCATGCTTCTCCTATGGAAGATTTCTAACTTTAATTTTTAATAGCATACATCAGCCCCATTATTAGCTAAACAGCGAAAACTTTAAGCATTTACATCCTAATGGTTCGGTTTTGTCATAATAAGGCCCTTAGGGATTTTTTTCTACTCTTCCTCTAATGATGCGTTAACGTAAGGTGTCCCATATGCCATCTTATCTCATTTTTCCAGCAAAACAGAGGAGAAATCTAACGTGCAGAAACGGTTCCTCATCAACCTCTAAGGCAAAATTCCAAAAATTCAATTAATCTATCTATTGTTCTACCAAGACAGACTACCATTTTTTTTTTATAAAATTAATTCCAAGTTTACTTGTTATGCTTTCTAACTAAGATCCGAGGGTTCATTATGGCAGAACCTAGAGAAAATAAATTACATAAGAAACCACTTCCTATACATGCTTCTCGGCCTGAACAGAAGACAGAGATAGAGGTTCAAAAATTTTGTGCTTACCTTTTACTAGCGCACTAAGGAGACCAAATGGACAACACTTCAGCCCTTAATGATTCACGAAATAGCCAGCCCCACTCTTCAAGCAGTGGTCGTGCGGATATGATAGGGAGAGGAAAATTAACTTGAGTTAGTTTATGAACAAATATCTCCTTTAAAGAAGGTGACAGAGGTCGCCGCACATAAGTTACAACAAGACAAAACAATGTGTTACCTCTTGGAACAAATGGTGCACCGTCGAATGAAGAAGGCAGGGACAACGTGTGATTAAATTTTTGGTATCACTCTAAAGAGGTCCTCGATTTTCAGTTAGGATACAAGGAAAAATGTGAAATAAATTATTGAGTTCCCTCTGTACATATGCTTCGGTTTTGAAGTGTGAGAAGGAATGAAAACAGTAGATAGTGATGACAACTAATTTGTGTTGAAGTGGGAGGAAAGTTGTGTTTTTTGGTAGAGAAAGAGGGTGGTACAGTTGAGTTTCCTGAAGCTCAAATTAAGGTTTAATCTAGCTCCTTTCCTACAAAATCAGCGCATGAGAGATGGGAGGGGGTGAAGTCTTAAGTGCCGATTTAAAGAAGAAATAAACCACAAATGCCCAAGCCATTCTTCTCACTTCAGCGCAGGAGGGAGTGAAGGTAAGTGCAGAATTTTCCAGCCAATGGCAATACATGCACACTGCATTCCCCTTCCCTTATTGGGCGCAGGTGTTAAGGCTGAGTGGTGTTAGAAATTAGGCTAACTAAGATTGACATAAAGCTGAATTTTGATTGTCCACCCAAACAAGTTATCAGCTCGCTCCTCTGCCCAAAACAGCGCATCGTACAAGGAGATAAGAGGTGTGAGTTGGTTGCCATGTGTGATAGCCAACCAATAAAGAGTGACCTTGTGGAATGACTAGGCTAAGATAGAATTTGGACAAAATGAAGTGAAATTGGGCTGATTACATGAGCACCTCCTAGGGTCCTAAAAACTCGGCCCACACAGATTGTGGGGTAATAAGAATATCCCAGCCCAAATTGATACTAACATAAAGGTTAAACCAATAAAATCATGCATTCCAAAGCCCTATTTAATTCTTTTAGTTACAATTCATCTTTTATTTCTTATGGTATGATTTATACATTCTTATACTTTAGAATTAAAGCTTTATAAGTTTAAAATAAATCCTCTCTTAATACTATAATTCAATAATTTCCTAACTTAGTTTTAATCCTATGCTAGTTCTCAATAATTTCGAAGGCCAACAAACAATACATATATATATATATATATATATATATCTATATCGAATTTAATTTTTCCACACGTGCATTCTTATCCTTACGGTATTTTGTGTATTTTCCTAATTACGTGGGATGTTACACTCTCCCCACCAAATTGGAATTTTGTCCGCAAAATTAGATTTACTTACTAATTAAACAATTCGGGATAACATTCCCGAATGTCGTCTTCACGCTCCCATGTAGCTTCAGCTGCCGATTTTTTGATCCACAACACTTTCACCAACGGAATCTCTTTTGAACGAAGTTGCTTAACAGATCTCTCCAGGATCTGGAACGGCTGGACCTGGTACGTCAGATTTTCCCTTAACTCTATTTCTTCCGGCTGTAACACATGAGATGGATCGGAGAGATATCTCCTCAGTTGCAACACATGGAATACATCATGGATCCCTGACAAATTAGGCGGTAGCGCCAAACGATACGCTGATTCCCCAATCCAATCCAAAATGAGATACGGTCCCAGAAACCGCAGACTTAATTTCTTGACTCTCATTCTCCTGCCGAGCCCCGAGGTGGGTGTGGTTCTCAAAAATACATGGTCTCCCACTTCAAAAGATAGAGGCTTATGACGCTTGTCGTAATAATTTTTCTGCCTGGCCTGCGCTCGCTGCATATTTTCTCTTATCTTCTTCACCTGTTCAGAGGTCTCTTGAATCACATCGGGCCCCAAAATACTTCGCTCTCCAACTTCAGTCCAACACAGAGGGGATCTACACTTTCTTCCGTACAGGGCTTCATATGGAGCCATTTGAATGCTGGAATGATAACTGTTGTTGTAAGCAAATTCAATCAAAGGCAGATATTGGTCCCAACTACCTCCTTGCTCCAAAATACATGCCCGCAACATGTCCTCTAAAACCTGAATAGTGCGTTCTGATTGACCGTCGATCTGCGGGTGATAGGCAGTGCTCAACCTCAAGTGGGTCCCGAGAGCTCATTGAAAGGACTCCCAGAATCTTGAGGTGAACTTGGGATCACGATCACTTACAATGCTGGTAGGAACTCCATGCAGTCTCACAATTTCACGAAGATAAATTCTGGCAAGCTTCTCAGTAGTATACGTTGTTCGAACACATAGGAAATGAGCTGACTTCGTTAATAGATCTATAATCACCCAAATAGCATCATATCCCTCTCGCGTACGAGGAAGTCCTACCACAAAATCCATGGCGATACTGTCCCACTTCCATTCGGGAATCTCCAAAGGCTGAAGAAGTCCCGATGGTCTTTGATGTTCGTATTTCACCTTTTGACAAGTCAAACACCGAGATACATACTCAGCAATGTCACGCTTCATTCCCGGCCACCAAAACGACGTCTTCAAATCATGGTACATTTTCGTGGATCCCGGATGAACAACATAATTTCCTTTATGAGCCTCCTGTAAAACCTCTTGCTTTAATTCTTCATTCGGCACCACTAACTGACCTTGGTACCTCAACATTTCCTTGTCATCCTAGACTACATCTTGATTATTAACCAAACTTCGGACTAACTCCTCATCTCTCTGAGCTTCCTTAATTCTCTGAAATAATTCATTCTCTACTCTTACTCGGCCCAACCTTATGCTATGCTTTCTCTTCACCACCGACAGATTCATATCTCTGAAAGCCTCAAATAATTTCAATTCTTCAATCATCAAAGTTGCAGTGTGCAAAGTCTTTCGACTCAAGGCGTCGGCTACCACATTTGCTTTACCTGGATGGTATTTCAGTTCAAACTCGTAGTCTTTTAAGAATTCCATCCACCGTCGTTGCCGCATATTTAGTTCTTTCTGGTCGAATAAGTACTTCAAACTCTTATGATCGTTGAATACGTCAAACTGCGAACCATACAAATAATGCCTCCATATTTTCAGCGCAAACACAATGGCGGCTAATTCCAGGTCGTGCGTAGGATAATTTTCTTCGTGAGACTTCAATTGCCGAGAGGCATAAGCCACGACCATGCGGTCTTGCATCAGTACACATCCAAGTCCTTTCAAGGACGCATCACAGTACACTTCGAACTTCCTGGTTGGATCAGGAATGGTAAGGATTGGAGCACTAGTCAATCTATCCTTCAGCTCCTGAAAACATTCTTCACAATCTACAGTCCACTCAAAAGGCACATCCTTCCGAGTGAGGCGAGTGAGAAGTTGTACCAATCATGAGAAATTTTTAATAAATCTTCGGTAATAGCCTGCTAGTCCCAAGAAGCTTCGTATTTCTGTGACAGTTCTGGGTTGTTCCCAATTCATCACCTCTTCGACCTTGCTGGGGTCAACTGCAATACCTTCAGCAGAAATTACGTGGCCCAAGAATTGAACTTCACTGAGCCAGAACTCACACTTAGACCACATTGCATATAGCTGCTTCTCCTTTAAAATCTGCAAAACAATCCGTAAGTGTGCTGCATGTAATTCTTCATTGACCGAATAAATCAGGATGTCATCGATGAACACTATGACAAACTGATCCAGGAAAGGACGGAAGATGCGGTTCATGTAGTCCATGAATATCGCTGGAGCATTTGTGAGTCCGAACGGAATCACTTGATATTCATAGTGCCCATAACGGGTACGGAAAGCAGTTTTCGGAATATCCTCCGGTTTGACCCGGATTTGATGGTATCCCGATCGAAGATCTATTTTGGAGAACACTTTGGCACCTCTGAGTTGATCCATCAAATCATCAATCCTCGGCAGTGGATACTTATTCTTTACAGTCACCTTGTTTAGCTGACGATAGTCCACACACAGACGTAGACTACCATCTTTTTTCTTTATCAAAATTGCTGGTGCACCCCATGGAGAAGTACTAGGTCTTATGAATTCTTTTGCCAGCAGTTCTTCTATTTGCTTCTTTAACTCTCGGAGTTCCAAAGGTGCCATACGATACGGAGCAATGGAAATAGGTCCAACTCCAGGAATGAGTTCTACGGAAAATTCAATTTCTCGGTGAGGAGGTAAGTGAGGAATTTCATCTGGAAACACCTCCTCAAATTCATTTACAACAGGGACGTTCTGAATTTGATTAACAACCGAGGTCTCAGCCTCGATTGACAAGAGATAACCTGCTGCTCCCCGGAGGAGCTCTTTACGAACTTACAACAAAGAGATAGTAGCAAAAGACAGAAAATTACCATATCTCGGAGGAACAATGACCTTCCCTGCTTGGCAGTCCAAAGTGATCCTGTTCTCCACCAACCAGTCCATACCGAGAATTACTTCGAAATTGAATACCGGTAAGACCACTAAGTTGATTGTATAAATGCTTCCTTCATACTCCAGAAGAACGCCTCTGCAAATTTCTGAGGCTGTACAGGATCCTCCCGTAGGAGTACTGATTTGTAATTCATAGGGGAGTGGAGCTGGGGTGATACCTATCTTCATAGCTATATGTTTTGCCATAAAAGAACCAGATGCTCCAGAATCAAAAATAGCAGAAATAGGATAACTGTTAAGGATTATGTTACCTCGAATAAGATTCGGATATTTCTGCGCCTCATTAGCATCGAGGGTGAACACTCTGGCCTGAGTAGGTTGCTGACTTGCATAGTTTTGACATTTAGAAGCGAAATGTCCAGGCTGACCACATCTGTAGCATGTGTTGCTTCCCTGTAAACAGACTCCAGCATGGTTTTTCCCACAATTGTTAACATTAATTATGATATTAAGCGCAGTTACAATCACAACAATTCATTTATAAAAATGCGAATAAACTTTTTCCGAAGATTACGCGAGCATTTAAAACATAAAAAGCGTAATAATTAAAAGCCGTGACTGTAACCGTAAACTCTTGCGGAAGACTTATTTAAACTATTTTTATAACTTACTTTACTTATTATAAGTTACTAAGGGGTTCCCATAAACCCACTTAGCCAATTACTAACTTTTACGTTTTTACTTACTTGAACATGGTTCACTAATTAATTTTCTGCGAACACACCGCTCACAACCAGACCTTCTTCTCAGATTATTTTTTTGTCTTAATTAATTCTCTTTCCAACAAGCTATCACACGCTCAATTCGGAGCTCATTTGCTCCGGTTATCGCCATTTGAAGTTGGATAAGCAAAACAGCCAACCAACCCCAAAATAGCTCAAAAACTCTCTCACTCCTCGAATTACTGAAGCAAATTCACTCATCCAATTGCTCTCAAATTTGTATGCTACAAACTAGACACCTGAACCTTCAATTTGATATATCATACGCTTAATTTGACTGAGAAACGAAGCAGGAATTAATTTCCCAAAACTGGTCCAGAACTGCCACATGTGCAGTAGGCACATGAGCAGTCTGCGTTCCTCCATTTTTTTCAGGTCGAATACTAACCCAGATTTTTCCCAAATTTTGACAAAAGGTAGAGGACATCTCAAGTTTCAAAACGGCGTATGGCACGTCCCTAATGAACCTTTGTGGAGGGATATATGCTCTCCCGAAGTTCACCTAAAATCTGCCAATTCTACAGAAAATTCGCCAGAGTTTCCTTTGTTTTTCCTTAAATCCCCAAATTTGTACAAACTCAAAAGTACTTCAATTGTACCTAATAATCCAGTTTATATTTATTACACAGTTTATACTATAATTCTTACTTTAAAATCCTTAACTTGTTTCAATCACAAGGATCCATTTACATGCCATTTCTCAACATAAGCATATAATCATCATCCTACAATAGGCCTAAAGCCCTTCCATCATATTACATCAATATTCATGCATACTTACAACATTTCATTTAAATATAACAACGTACATATTCATAACTTGAATTTACAACCTGAAATATGAACTTGAATTTACAACTTTAAACATACTTCGAATGAAATAATAACTAACTAGACTCATGCACAATATATATCATGAACAAGTAATGACAATGCTCCCATGACTCATCCTATGGGCCTCTTGCCCGCCACTCCTGTGCCACTGCTACCTGCTGAAATAAATGCCTCGAGACGGGGTGAGATATACAGATATATCTCAGTAACCCAGAGGTTCTGGAGAAAACTCCGCTCAATGGTTCACTTCGATGCATATAAATAATATAAAACAACCGCTTTCAAAACAGGATAAAGCAAGGGATTTAGAGAAACTGGGGAATATTGGGATACAAAATATGACGAAGCGGGATGGTAGCTACCAATACCACGCAAAGTCCTCGGCATATATAAGCCTACGGGTATTATCCAAGGTGTGTTCCAAGAACCACAGCCATGATGCCTCAACCATCCATAACACCCGAGACATTCCTAGTGTGCTCCTATCCGAATCACACACCACGACCCTAGGTCAACTGGAACTCCCTCTCGGAGACCTATCCAGTGGAAGTCCGAAACTTCCCGAAGGCTAAAACTGTCTACTGGTCAGAGACTAAGGTACATAAGTACCCACTGTGATAATGCATGCATGCTCATGTTGTTCTACACTACTCATATACACTTCCTACCGTTGCCATCAACTGGCAAGGTGGAACAGAAAAGGGGAACAAGCCCCAGTACCAAGAGGTTACCTTAATTTGTTCTTTCCCTTAGCTCCGCAGCAGCTTATTTCTCAACGTGGTACACCACAGAATGCCTACACAGAGGACATTCCCAATCACTCAAAACTCAAACAATACATGCTAATTCACAATTATACATGCATTGATTCAATCACTTACCTCAATCCACTTGGTCCAGGACCAAGGGCAATTCACTGATTCACTGTTCGAGATTCAAGTCGACGTACGGCAACCTGTACAACCATGTACAGCCATCAGTATGCGTCCAATAACATCAGAACGCAAAATCACAAAATTCCTCCCCATCCTCCTTCATGGTTCGGCCATATAGGTGTTAATTTGATATTTATTTTTCTAAATTTTCTTTCTCATTTTATTATGCTTTCTTAGGTTGCCATAAGGCTAAGTCAAGTTTCGTTTCGACGTTTTACGTCTTTTACGCATCGATTTGCTTAATAGTTCACTCTAGGTCACTTTAACACTTAACACTTCCAATTATTTTTCTATAGGTTTTCCAACCTTCCAACCACCACACAACCCATCTAATTACCATTTGATTACACAACACATGATCCCTATAATTTTTCCAACTCAATTCCTCCATTTTCATAACATAACCGATTTACACCATTGCACACATCCAAGGATTTCCATCAATTCTTACAACTCCACACCTCAACCAATTACATTATATCATCATTCAATCATACAACAACTCATTATTAACATCACAACACATTTTCCAAAATTCCATGTCATGACCATCAAAAAATCCTAAATTAAAAATCATCAATTTTCACTTAAAATTTTCATTGCATTTCTAGCTTTAATACATCATTCTAAGGCATTATCATCTAATACACATTTTCCAATTGAGCTCCCTAACACAACACATCATCAAATCAAGCTTTAGGTTTCCAAAAATTCAATCACAATTAAACCATGTAAATGGGATGGAAACATACTCACAACAAAGGATAGAAGCTACCCCAAGACTCCTCCAAGCAATGGAAGCTCAAATTACTCCATGAACCTCCATTTTTCCCAACAAATTCGAATATGACTTTGGCCTATATCTCCCCAAATACACGGTTTCAAGGCTCAAGAGTGGTACCAATGTGTTTAGAAGGTGTTTTCCATCACGATTCAAGACAAAAATCGTTGGATTCGGTGAAGAAATGGCTAAGTTATGGAAGAATGAAATTTTGCAATGAAAATGGTATAAAGGGGAGGGGGTCACGGTTTTGGGGCTGTAGGGAGAGTGGAAGGGGTGATGAATAGTGGAATGATGATATAGTTTAAGTGGATTTTAAGTGGGGTGGGTCCCACGCCACCTCACGCGATCTAAACTCATCTGAATTTCCTTCCGATTTCACTAAACGTCCAAAGATTCACAACCTATTTAAAAACTCTAATTTTTAACATTAACCATTCTCCTTTAATTATACTTGGTCAGAGGAATCCGCAGTTTTCCAGTTGTTCGGAGAAAACACTATTTTAAGCTGTTGCGCGCGCCATTGGCACGCTTTCCCAAACTGACTTAATTCCATCAAATTTCACCAAATTCCAACAAATATTATCAGGAATCCTATTTCCTAGTTCTATAGACCATTTATAAATCATATTTGAAACCTAGAGCTCAAAACTCAACTGGCACGTTTTACGGTGCAATCGTACCGCGATATTTTTACCCGCGAAAAATACTATTCACTGATTTTTTTGAAACTTGCCTAACCACTCAATTTTTCGTTCTGAATCCATTTCCAAGGTTATTTTTATCATCTGAGACCTTCAACACAATTTTTATCTTCCTAGGGTTGCATGTTGGCTAATTACCGTTTTGCCCTTTCTTTGTGTTTTAGCCTAATCTTCAGGATTTTTCACTAATCCTTCACTTAATTACTCACTTAATATTTTAATATTTGATTTAAAAATGTGAGGTGTTATAGTTCTTGTGGACATTTTGAACACCCCTAATCACAATCTCACTAAATAATCAACGCATGATAGACAACAATTCCATTCCATATAAATATAAATTGACAACAATAATATGGCTCTATGCCAATCCTGACCTTAACTCAACTAAAAATATAAACATACACCTCCATAAACATATACAGATCCTCAATACACTATAAATATATCTACATACAATCAAAATGTCTAAACTTCCATCATCCTGATATATCTATCCTTATATCACTCTGCACTGGTCCCTTTCCTTTTGAAGGCTCCTTGTTACTAATGTACCTATAATTTAAATTACAGCCCCACGACGGAGAGAGAAATGAATCCCAATAAGACTCTAGGTTTATAGAGTAGTCTCCACCCAAGAGTTACTTTCTACATGAAAGGTCAGATAACATAGCATAAAATCATCATATATTTCAACATATACACAACATATCTAGTGACTATACTCTAGGGCTATATCCCACTTTAGGAGAGTCCAACATATACTTATAATTATCCAGGGCTATACTCCAAGGCTATGTCCCACATTAGGAGTGTCACTATATACTTCCTGACACAATGAGTTTGACATATGGAAATCTATTCATGGCACTTAGAGTCTGACATATAGAAGTCTTACACATAATTTACAATCCATACATCACATAATAACACAACACATCACATCATGTATCACATCACAACATATCATATTCCAATACATCATATCATAACATATGCATGAGCTACATCAATGCAACTATACTATTATCTAACGTACAGTCACACAATCATAAACCAAATTCTTATTAGACAGTGGTGGAACAACATAGGTAAGAAAATCCCTAAATCAAGAGCTTACCTCTATCGAAGCTTCTATATCATGCTTACTCGACATACAAGAAAACTATTCCAAATCCTCTAAACTCATATCTTGGTCCATAATATCACCTAATTCACATCATATTATTTTATTTGTTAACTTGACATACTTAACAATTTCATTATTGCCAATTCATGCACATACCACAAGTCAGACTTAAAAATCCCTAACTTGACATTTGCTCCCATAAAGTTAAACCCCCATAAACATATCATCAATTATAAGTTTAACCATCGAAACCTACTTGACATACACTCAAAATAGGTTTCTAGGTTTTACTAATAATTAATTTGGTTTCCAACGTAATTACCAATTATATAGCCGAATTACCTACATATAGATAACTTCACTTATTTCTTTACAATTCCTACTCATTACTCTTTATACAATCCATCTCCATTTCACTTTTTAAACATGATTTCGCATGCAAACATGATCCAACAACTCATTCACCTAATTAAAACCATGATGGCCAAAACATACATATATGTTTTGTAACAGCCCCAAACCCTGTAGCATGATATTGTCCGCTTTGCCCTCGGGCTCACGGTTTTGTTTCTTGGGACACCCCACAAAAGGCATCACACTAGAAGAGGTATCCACACCCTTATAAGACATGCTTCGTTCCCCTCTCCAACCGATGTGGGATATTACATCCTCCCCCACTGGGAATACAGCGTCCCCGCTGTACACACCGGTCCAGGGCCAGGCTGTGATACCAAATGTAACAGCCCCAAACCCTGTAGCATGATATTGTCCGCTTTGCCCTCGGGCTCACGGTTTTGTTTCTTGGGACACCCCACAAAAGGCCTCACACTAGAAGAGGTATCCACACCCTTATAAGGCATGCTTCGTTCCCCTCTCCAACCGATGTGGGACATTACATGTTTCATATAGTTATTTTACCCTTTTAATACCTCTATTATTATTCCAATCATTTTTACTTCCAGTGTAAGCATATTTCAACACACTAACATCAACTTACCAAACCCTAATCATGATTCTTCATTAACATGACATTAAAATAACTTCTTAGACAATTAATCCATACATGGCCGAAATACAACATGTATTTTACAGCCTGGACAGTCTTCACTAATTAATTCACGAAAATCCCATTTATGATCCAGTTACCCTGAATTTTTTATATGTTATATTAGACATGTGTACCTTTAATTTACGATAAACCACACTAAATTTGGAGTTCTAAACTCCATATATAAATTTTACAAGACAGGGGCAGATTTGATGCATATTAGGGTTTATGAATTTTCAACAACTTCCGATGATTCCTACTTGCCTCTTTCAACACCAAAACCACTAAATACCATCAATACACATTAAAACAAATCTTAAACACATTATACTACATATTCATGTTCAACCACGTTCAAGAGAAAATCCTAAAATCATAACTTGAAAACTAACCATTTAAACTTGAGTTTGTTGACACCAATGAACTCCAAATCACCTAGAGATTATTCTCCAAGCTTCAAACCATGAAAACACTAAAATTTTCCTCCATAAATAGTACCTAGGTCATGGATTTCATGAAGAGAAATTAAGAGATTGAAGGCTTCTTAGAAGAAACAAAGCTTAGGATTTTGTTCCTTAGGCTTCAATGGTCATTTTTTGTGAAATAGTCCTGATGTTTTTATTAAATTTTCTAAGAGAAATGAGCTCTCAAAGCTCTTAAATGGTGGCTGGTCATAGAGAGGAGAAAGAGAGAAGAAAATTTAGTGGTTATGAGAAAGAAACAAGAAGAAAACACTTAGAAACACTTAAAAGCTTTTCTAGCCACTTTTGTTGACTTTCTTTGATTTTTCTCTTCCTTTAACTAATTAAATTGAATAAGTTGATAACCAATTCTTATCCCTCTTGTTTGGTCGTCATGAATCCCAAATGGAGAGGAAGAATCAACTTGGACAATAGGAAACACAATAACTTAATAATTAAGCTTACTTTGTTAACTAGTTATCACTTTGACCTATAAGGCTTTTTATTGGTTGATTTTAGTTAGAAATTTGACTCAATTTTAATAATTAATCTAACTATAATTAGATTAATACAAGACCACCTTGAACCCATGACATTTTCTACTCAATTAAATTACGCCATCTAATTCAAGTTTAGTCATAGTTTTATCAAGTTTTAGCTTACTTTGATTTAATAACACTTAGTTAATTTCTTAACATTTGACTTAATTATTTTAATCTTTCTACACACTATCTAGATAAATTAAGCATACTTATACCTCATAAAATTCACCAGACAATTTAACTAGACTGATAGAATTAAGTTCAGACCTAGTTTGTCAAATTACCAAAATATCCCTGTTTTACCAAATTAACATCTATGTCTCTCAACATATCTTATACTTGTATTTAGGTCCTAATTGAATTGTTAGACATGAACTGTATCATTGTTCCTCTTATCATGTTAATTTACTGATCATTTGATCATTACTGCCATAACTTGTTACAATTTCCTTGAACACATACTTGATCTATTAAACACTTGATTGATTTTCCTTTTTAACCTAATTTGGTAGTGGAGGTTGTAATATTCACCCCACATTTTTTTAAGATTTTTCCTTCAAAATCTAAACCATATCTATCAATAACTTAGAATATAATCGAAGAGTCTCGTTTTTTCATACCTCTATAACTTTCTCAAGCATACTACATTCCCACTATATTTTAATCACTGTACTTTTCTATGGGTATTAGATGACATAATCATCTTATAATTTCTCATACATACATATCTCATAATCAAGGAACCCATGGAGGTCATATACCATACCCATGTTTTGTCCTTCTTGTTAGTATATGGATGTCCTAGAGACAATCTTTTGATTAGATTAGGACATAAGTGGACCTTTGTATTGTCGCAAATAAATAAAAGCATTCTTTATCGTGTTTCATATTTTGTCTCGATATTACTGTTAATATTATATATGAGTAACTGGATAAACCCCTTGGATTAAAATAGGTATCTCTTGAGTATCTGTGATGAGATCACGATCATGAGGATTCAAGGATACTGGAGGTTTATTCCTAATTTTATGTTCCTAGTCTAGAGACACTGAGAATGGGGATCAGTGATCTCGGGTAAGACTAGCACGACTTATCTACTTGTATTCGGATGCAAGGTAAAGACCTCATGAGCTACAGATATGGAGATATCTTAGCTAAAGTCGTGGGTGGACCTATAAGGGTATAGCTCGCACTGAATAGACCCACAAAGAGACTTTATGAGGAAATCTCACAGAGAGTATCATTAGAGTAGTCTCTTTATATTTGGGTATGTCTTTCCTTAGACCAGAAGTTATTACCTAGACTGTGTTCTAGAAGGCATGCTTTGACTGTATACCTCGTCTTCCTGAAACATGGAGACTCATAGGTATACTGTTGGGCTTGTCCTGAAAGAGCACAGGGCTAGGGTGATAAGCTGAAGGAATTCGTCAAATCTCTGTGAGAGATTAGGTTATCTGTAAACCGGAGAAATCGGGATGACATTTACAGGGACTCGAGAATCTATGCATAGTAAAAGAGATCATGAGATGATCTGCCTTTAGAGTCAGTAAATTGGAGATTTCCTATTTCGAATAAAGCTTACCCTAAACCGCAAGGGTTGATACGTTTCCTTACCCTAGGTTTTATGGGAAGGTAACCGAGACGAAAGGAAATACATACGGCAACCAAATATGTGTAATAGGATGATTATGTCATTAACCTAACTAGCTTTGGGGAAACAAAGCATTGCTAGTGCTCTATGTTGTCATTAGATGAGTTGTGGGCTTATTGGGCCCAAGCCCATTTATGTCAGTGGCTATGTTGGGCCTAATGGGTCACACACTAACACCTTATTGTCATGACAATATGGCATTAAGGGTATTGGGCCTAATAATGGTTATTAGCCCAAGAAGAAGTTTGGAAGTCCACCAAAAGGGAAAAAGGGTGCATGGTTAGTTAATGGGCTTGGATGGTCCAAGACATTACTAATTAATTTAATTAGTTAAATTAATTATCAAATGTTTAAATTTTGAATTTTGAATTTGAATTTTGAATTTGAAATTTGAAATTCGAATTTTGAATTTTGAATTTGAAATTTGAAATTTGAAATTTGAAATTTTGAATTTGAATTTTGAATTTGAAATTTGAATTTGAATTTGGAATTTGAATTGGAATTTAAAATTTAAATATTTGAACGTTTGAATTCAAATGTTTGAATTCGAATTTGAATTGGCTATGAAAAGTTGTTTCATAACAAAAGGATAAGATAAGATCTTGTTGGAACAAATCCCAAATATCAAGAGGAGATCTTTGAGAATCTTCTAGTGAGGATATGGAGCGCTGATTTGGGCATCTGATGATGGTCATAGGATCAACCAAATGAGCTCCAGTCAGATGTGGTTTGTTGAGAGAATAAGTGAGACAGTTGGTTCAAGTTTGAATGCATCTGCTCAACGTATCTGGACTGTTATGAGGCCAAGTGGGGCGCACCATATGGCTGGCCATATGATGGTTGTTGAGTAGTCAGATTCTTGTTGAGATATTCACTTGATATCATGAGGATGTGTGAGGAGGTTGTTGACAAGATTTGAATTTTGCAACAACTCCACTCATCCCCTTTAGTGTGCGCTACATAGGGCTTTATTTAAGTGAAGAAAATATGATTTTAATCATATTATTCTCTCATCTCCTTGTGGGTTCCTTTTGTCAGGTTTTTCTTAAGATAGTTTGTAAATAACCTAGCTTTTTTCAAAGTAAAACCATGCGCCACTTTTGTGTCTATTCTTGCTGAATATTCTCTCTTCTAAACACCTTGACCTAGCCTCCTCCTTCACACATTGGGCACATAGCTTGCCTCCATTGGTGTTTTCATTGGTGGCCTTGAAGAAGAGTTCTTCTATCTTGACAAAGGGTGGTGTGGATCAACATTAGAGGGCTTGCATCTTCAAGCCTCATCTTGATCATCCTCAAGTTTTGGAAAGCAAACAAGGTAACATCCATGCCCTAAAGCATGTTTCTTGATATGGTATATGTTATTCCGCTCGAAAAATTTTGTTTTTCCCTCTCACATGCCTCGACCTTCAAGGTCAGTTTCTTTCAAGTGGTATTAGAGCCCGGTTGCTTTACCATCGGCGGGTGATAGTACCTTGTTTGTAAAAACTTGTTCTTTACGGTCAAAATTCTTTAAAGAATTAAAACTTGAATCATAGCATATGGATTTCGAAATACTATGCTTTAAATCGTTAAAGTTTTTATTTTATGAACATGTTAATGTGATTGCTATGTTCATATGTCTGTATGTGATCATGGTTTTGTTTCTTTTCTATGTGAAAGTTTTAAAAGAAACACCTTTTTGACAGGGATAAAATCGGCCATGAGGGGTACTATGAGTACCTTGATTGTTTTCTTAATTTTCGTTGTGAATTGTTCCATGAGAAAGACATGAAATTTTGTTAAAAATTTAATCATATATGTGATATGTGATTCGGCCATACCATGTGTGGTGTCTACATGTGTGGTTTAATTTTGTGTTATTTGAGAAAGAGTTATCAAAATTTAAATTATATTAATTGTTATATAATTCAGCCATTAAGAACATTTGAATCATGATTCTTGTGTTGATATTTTAAATGTTAAAATGATCTGACGTATGGATGAACATGTTATATAATATGTGATATTATGTGCTTGCAAGTTATTTGTGTTTTCAGGTACAAATTGGAAGGGGATGGTCATGGTGCCCGAGTTTAAATTTCAAATTTTATATTTTAAATTAAAGGTGTAATTTTGTTCGATTTGAATTAAAATGTAATTTTGAATTTTGAATTTTGTATTTGTCCCTCCAAAGATGTTTTGGAGTTTCTTCAATTATATGTAATTAGAGAAATAGGTTAGTGGCGTTTACACGATAAGGAGCCATGGCTTGAGAAACGGAAGGACGAATGCACGAGCACCATGACCGTCTCAAATAAAACTGTTTTATTCGCATGTATGCATTTATGTTTTAAACGACTAGTATGCATGATTTGGACAAAGCGCGCTTGTATGTATTATTATGCACGTCCAATCAGGACTAGTGTAATCCGATAGATGTTTGACATAGAATACGACTAGCATGATAATAATATAAATGCGTTTGATGAGACCTAATAAACCCCTAAATAAAAGGAACCCTTAAAAGGAATAAATTATTAAGCATATGATTACCTCCCACCACCAATATTACTCGAACCTCCTCTACATAGTGGTGCTCCACAACTCAGTTGGGACCCACTGTTTCGTTGAGTAAGAGTAGTATTAGAAGTGTTAGACACTTAGGGTGCTGGTTAATACTTAACTGAGACATAAGTTGCAGGCTCAGCCGAGCTTATGTGCTTAGGGTAATAATGCTAGGTTGGTTGCATGAGATGCACCACTAAGTGACAAGGAGTTGTCAACCTAATGTTAAGAGAGGGTATGAGATACTGTTGATGAGGATCAACCCATTATTTAAATTAATCTTGCGGTCTCAGACGGGGGTTAAAATAAATAATCGCACTCTTAATCCCACTAAGGTAAAATCTAAAAGTAGATAAACCCTAAGTCAAATGGTAAGGGTCATTGACTTAGAAAAAATAGTGGGAGGGGCAAATTATTTAAAGTCTTTAATGAATTTGTTTATACAACATGTCTAATATATATTAATTAAATCATCTTTACATCTTTTTCAGTTTTTAGTATGACTAATCCACTGTCACTGCGCTCAATACTCGATACGAACAAACTGACCGGTTCAAACTTTATGGACTGGTATCAGAACCTGAGAATTGTTCTTAGGGCCGAAAAGATTGCTTATGTCCTAGATGCTGCATTACCCGTAGCTCCTAAGGAAGGGGAAGATGGGTTCGCGGAATTTGATTTCGAGGCCCACAAACAGCACATGGATGACAATGTGTTGGTTGTCTGCATCATGTTGGCATCCATGTCACCTGAACTGCAAAGGTAGCATGAGCATATGGATGCTCCCTCTATTGTCTTACATCTCAAGGAGTTGTATGACATTAAAGGCAGGCATGAGAGGTATGAGGCCTCTAGAGAATTGTTCTCATGCAGGATGTCTGAGAACATGTCTGTGAGCAGTCATGTTCTTAAGATGATCGGGCTCATTGAGAAGCTAGGAAATCTAGGCTTCGTGATGGATGCCGAGCTAAGTGATGACTTAGTCCTGACCTCGCTTCCACCTTCCTTCAGTCAGTTCATTATGAATTACAACATGCATGTGATGCTTGTGAGCTTGCCTGAACTGTTAAGCATGTTAACAACTGCTGAAATGTCTATAAAAAAGGATAGGACACATGCTCTTCTGATTGGTGGGCCTAGCAAAGGTAAGGGTAAGGGTAAGGAGCATGCTAAAGGTGACTCCCTTAAGCCCAAAGGAAAATCCAAGAAGAAGAAGGGCAACAAGAAGGGTAAGAAAGCATCCAAGGACAAAGGTGATGCTGAGTGCTTCCATTGTGGCAAGAAAGGCCATTGGAAGAGGAATTGTCCAGACTACCTGAAGAGTGTAAAGGACAAGAAGCATGGTGATGCTTCTGCCTCAGGTACTTTCATGATTGAGATAAATTATTCTTGTGCTAATCCGACTTCATGGGTATTGGATACCGGTTGTGGTTCTCATATCTGCAATATGTTGCAGGTGCTTAGGAGCCTAAGGAGATTGGAGAGAAACGAGGTGGATCTTCGCGTTGGCAATGGAGCAAGGGTTGCTGCTCATTCTATTGGAGATGCCGACCTTATTTTGCCTACGGGCCTTTTATTGCATTTGAATAATTGTCTTTATGTTCTGAACATTTCTACAAACATTATTTCTATTTCTTGTTTAGAACAAGATGCTTTTACTTTTAGTATTAAGAATGGTACATTTTCTATCATTTTGAATGATATTGTTTATGGTACTGCTTCATTAATAAATGGATTGTATGTTCTGGAAATGGGAACTGAAGTGCTCAATGTAGCTGTGAAACGACCTAGGATAGATAATCAATCTTATCTTTGGCATTGTAGACTAGGGCACATAAAAGAAACAAGATTGTCTAGGATGCATGCAGATGGATACCTAGATTCCATGGATTTGGAATCCTATGGACAATGTGAATCTTGTCTAGCTGGGAAAATGACTTGTCACAAGCCCAAGGGGCTTGAGAGTCATAGGGCTAGTGAGTTATTAGAACTCATTCACACTGATGTTTGTGGGCCAATGTCTATAGAGGCTAGAGGAGGATACTCCTATTTCATTACCTTTACTGATGACAAATCAAGATTTGGGTACGTGTACCTAATGAGATATAAATCTGAAGCCTTTGAAAAGTTCAAAGAGTTTAGGAATGAAGTAGAGAATTAGCGTGGCAAGATGATTAAGACATTACGATCAGATCGTGGTGGTGAATATCCGAGCCATGAGTTTCAGGATTATCTGAGAGAAAATGGAATTCTCTCGCAGTTTACTGCACCTTACACACCACACCAAAATGGTGTCTCCGAAAGGAGAAACAAGACCTTGTTAGACATGGTTAGGTCTATGATGAGTGAGACTCAACTTCCAAAATCATTTTGGGGATATGCCTTAGAAACAGCGACATACCTTCTAAATAGGGTACCGTCTAAATCTGTTCAGACCACACCATATGAGATATGGAATGGTAAGAGACCCAACCTGAGTTACCTCAGGGTATGAGGATCGCCAGCTTATGTCAAAGCGTTAGCATCAGACAAGCTTAGTGCTAAGAGTACTAAATGTCTATTTGTGGGGTATCCCAAAGGTACTAAGGGATATTACTTTTACTCCATGGATGAACACAAAGTGTTTGTGTCAAAGAATGCTGAGTTCCTTGAGAAGGATTTTATCTCTCAATGAGCCAGTGGGAGTAAGATTGATCTTGAAGAAGTTCAAGAACCACATGAACAGATTGAGGAACCCAAGTCTGCTCCGCAGGCGATGTTCTCCAATGGAGAAGTAAACACACAACTCCGTAGGTCAACGAAGGGCATCCATCCACCTGAGAGGTATGGGTTTGTGATTGAGAATCAGCAAACCGTCGAGGATGATGAACCAAGTAACTACGAAGAGGCAGTCAAGGATGTTGACTCTTCTAGATGGCTTGAAGCCATGGAATCTGAAATGGATTCGATGTATCAAAACAAGGTATGGACCTTGGTTCCTAAACCGCAAGGAATAGTTCCTATTGGTAACAAATGGGTCTTTAAAAGAAAGACTGATGCAGATAGCAACGTTCAGACCTACAAAGTTAGGTTGGTTGCGAAAGGGTATCGTCAAAGACAAGGAGTTGACTATGATGAGACTTTCTCACCTGTTGCCATGATCAAATCTATTAGGATCATGCTTGCAATAGCGGCATATCACGACTATGAAATTTGGCAAATGGATGTCAAGACCGCTTTCTTGAATGGGTTCTTGAAGGAGGATGTGTACATGACACAACCTGAAGGCTTTGAAATCAAATATCAGGAGCATATGGTATGCAAACTTCAAAGGTCAATATATGGGCTAAAGCAAGCGTCAAGGAGTTGGAATATTCGTTTTGATGAAGTCGTTAAGAGTAACGGTTTTATCAAGAACGAGGATGAACCTTGTGTTTACAAGAAGGTTAGTGGGAGTAATGTCGTCTTCCTAGTACTTTATGTATATGACATATTGTTAATAGGAAATGACATCCCCACATTACAAAAAACGAAAGAGTGGCTTTCAAAAAGCTTCACCATGAAGGATTTGGGAGAGGCGGCCTTTATACTTGGTATAAAAATCTATAGAGATAGATCAAACAGACTGCTGGGTTTATCTCAATCCACGTATATTGACAAGATGCTAAAGAAGTTTAGCATGGAAGGGTCGAAAAGGGGTTTTCTTCCCGTCAGTCATGGGGTACATCTTTCAAAGGCCATGTGTCCTGAGTCATAGGCTGAGAAGGATCGCATGAGTGGAATTCCATACGCTTCAGCTATTGGATCCATCATGTATGCCATGATGTGTACGAGACCAGATGTCTCATATGCTTTAAGCATTATGAGCAGATACCAGTCGGACCCTGGAGAGGGTCACTGGACGGCAGTCAAGACCATCCTTAAGTACTAAAGAAGAACTAAGGATGAGTTTCTGGTCTATGCAGGGGTTGATGAGCTAACAGTGAAAGGGTTCACTGATGCCAGCTTTCAGAGTTACAAAGATGACTGCAAGTCACAGTCAGGGTTCGTATTCACCTTAATGGTGGGGCAGTATCTTGGAAGAGTTCCAAGCAGGAGACAACAACAGATTCAACGATAGAAGCTGAATATATAGCTGCTTCAGAAGCGGCTAAGGAGGCCGTTTGGATCAAGAAGTTCATATCTGAACTTAGGGTAGTTCCAAGCGTGGATGAGCCCATACAGTTGCTGTGCGACAACACTGGAGCCATTGCGCAGTCAAAGGAACCTAGGTCTCATCAAAGATCTAAGCACATGCTCCGCAGATATCACCTGATTAGAGAAATCATTGATAGGATGGATGTAAAGATGGATTATGTTCCCACAGATGATAACCTAGCCGATTCTCTGACAAAGGTTATTTCTCAGAGAAAACATGATAGTCATTATGAGGCTTTGGGTATACGACTTAGGTCTGATTGGCTCTAGGCCAAGTGGGAGCTTGTTAGTATATGAATGTCCTAGAGACAATCTTTTGATTATATTAGGACTTAAGTCGACCTTTGTATTGTCGCAAATAAATAAAAGCATTCTTTATCCTGTTTCATATTTTGTCTCGATATTACTGTTAATATTATATATGAGTAACTGGATAAACCCCTTAGAATAAAATAGGTATCTCTAGAGTATCTGTGATGAGATCACGATCATGAGGATTCAAGGATACTGGATGTTTATTCCTAATTTTATATTCCTAGTCTAGAGACACTGAGAATGGGGATCAGTGATCTCGGGTAAGACTAGCACGACTTATCTACTTGTATTCGAATGCAAGGTAAAGACCTCATGAGCTACAGATATGGAGATGTCTTAGCTAAAGTCGTGGGTGGACCTATAAGGGTATAGCTCGCATTGAACAGACCCACAAAGAGACTCTATGAGGAAATCTCACAGGGAGTATCATTAGAGTAGTCTCTTTATATTTGGGTATGTTTTTTCTTAGACCAGAAGTTATTGCATAGACTGTGTTCTAGAAGGCATGCTTTGACTGGATACCTCGTCTGCCTGAAACATGGAGACTCATAGGTATACTGTTGGGCTTGTCCTGAAAGAGCACAGGGTTAGGGTGATAAGCTGAAGGAATTCGTCAAATTTCTGTGAGAGATTAGGTTATCTATAAACCGGAGAAATTGGGATGACATTTACAGGGACTCGGGAATCTATGCATAGTAAAAGAGATCATGAGATAATCTGCCTTTAGAGTCAGTAAATTGAAGATTCTCTATTTCGAATAAAGCTTACCCTAAACCGCAAGCGTTGATACGTTTCCTTACCCTAGGTTTTATGGGAAGGTAACCGAGACGAAAGGAAATACATAGGCAACCAAATATGTGTAATAGGATGATTATGTCATCAACCTAACTAGCTCTGGGGCAACAAAGCATTGCTAGTGCTCTGTGTTGTCATTAGATGGGTTGTGGGCTTATTGGGCCCAAGCCCATTTATGTCAGTGGCTATGTTGGGCCTAATGGGTCACACACTAACACCTTATTGTCATGACAATATAACATTAAAGGTAAAAAAAAAAGGTATTGGGCCTAATAATGGTTGTTAGCCCAAGAAGAAGTTTGGAAGCCCACCAAAAGGAAAAAGGGCGCATGGTTAGTTAATGGGCTTGGATGGTCCAAGACATTACAAATTAATTTAATTAGTTAAATTAATTATCAAATGTTTAAATTTTGAATTTTGAATTTGAAATTTGAATTTTGAAATTCGAATTTTGAAATTTGAAATTTGAAATTTGAAATTTGAATTTGAATTTAAAATTTAAATATTTGAATTTGAAATTTGAATTCAAATGTTTGAATTCGAATTTGAATTGGCTATGAAAAGTTGTTTCATAACAAAAGGATAAGATAAGATCTTGTTGGAACAAATCCCAAATATCAAGAAGAGATCTTTGAGAATCTTCTAGTGAGGATATGAGGCGCTGATTTTGGCATCTGATGATGGTCATAAGATCAACCAAATGAGCTCCAGTCAGATTTGGTTTGTTGAGAGAATAAGTGAGACAGTTGGTTCAAGTTTGAATGCATCTGCTCAACGTATCTGAACTGTTATGAGGCCAAGTGGGGCGCACCATATGGCTGGCCATATGATGGTTGTTGAGTCAGATTCTTGTTGAGATATTCACTTGATATCATGAGGATGTGAGAGGAGGTTGTTGACAAGATTTGAATTTTGCAACAACTCCACTCATCCCCCCTAGTGTGCGCTACATAGGGCTTTATTTAAGTGAAGAAAATATTATTTTAATCATATTATTCTCTCATCTCCTTGTGGGTTCCTTTTGTCAGGTTTTTTCTTAAGAGAGTTTTTGAAATAACCTAGCCTTTTTCAAAGTAAAACCATGCGCCACTTTTGTGTCTATTATTGCTGAATATTCACTCTTCTAAACACCTTGACCTAGCCTCCTCCTTCACACATTGGGCGCATAGCTTGTCTCCATTGGTGTTTTCGTTGGTGGCCTTGAAGAAGAGTTCTTCTGTCTTGACAAAGGGTGGTGTGGATCAACATTAGAAGGCTTGCATCTTCAAGCCTCATCTTGATCATCCTCAAGTTTTGGAAAGCAAATAAGGTAACATCCATGCCCTAAAGCATGTTTCTTGATATGGTATGTGTTATTCCGCTCGAAAAATTTTGTTTTTCCCTCTCACATGCCTCGACCTTCAAGGTCAGTTTCTTTCAGGCTAGAGAAACAATATCCTCACTCTATGTTTTACTAATAAGACATTTGTAATTTTAAAATTTATTTTTTTCTCTTTTTTCGAAAAGCTGCACAGAATTTCTTCTCTTAAAGAGAAATTGAGGACCCCATTTTTTATATATCTACAAGG
>NW_026897786.1:0-36860 GCF_033153095.1 Gastrolobium bilobum | reverse complement strand
AGTTGCCTCCAAAGCTTAAAGATCCAGGAAGATTCAGCATTCCATGCAACATAGGCAATATGGAAGTGAAAAATGTTCTATGTGATCTCGGTGCCAGCATCAACGTGATGCCACTATTTATGATGAAGAAACTGGGGATCACTGAAGTAAGGCCAACCAAGACAATAGTTCAACTGGCTGACTGCTCTACAAAGCAAGCTTATGGCATTATTGAGGACATACTGGTAAAGGTTGACAAATTCATCATTCCTGTTGATTTTGTCATCCTTGATATAGAGGAAAATTTTACTATTCCTATGATCTTCGGAAGACCTTTCTTGGCAACCTCAGGAGCGCTGATTGATGTACCGAAAGGCGAGTTGATCTTACGGGTAGACGGGGAGCAAGCAATTTTCAAGTTCTTTGATAAAGAAGTTCCCTCACCTATAATTCAACCGGAAGATCAAGTCTACTATATTAGTGAAAAGAAAGGAGAAGAAGAGCACAAAGAGAATTCTTCTCAAGAAAGTAAGCCAAAGGTTAAAATGAAGAAGCTCAGGAGCAAGGAAAAACACGTAAACACAAAATTCAAAGCTATTGAGCCTACTTCATCTCACTCATATGCACAAGAGTACTATGGGAGGACACCATTTCTGAATGATAGAGCTTGGTCATCACCAAGCCCATGCTTTGAACCACCATGAACATAAAAGAGGTACGTCAGGCTCGTGACGTAAAATAAGCGGGAGGCAACCCAACTATATTTTTTATTTTCCAACATTTTAGTATAGTATTTTAAATTTAGTTTAGCTTATTTTAATTATTCTTAGCATAGTTTATTTTAGTCATATCATAAAAATCAAAAAAATAAAAACATTGAGGTTAATGATCAAATTCTGTTGAGATGGACTTTCAGGTGTAAGTGGGATTAAAGCATACACAGGTACGCAACTCTTATTCATTTATATGTTTTGTGTATGATATTGAGCAGAATTATTAAGGTGGAAGAATACACAGTAGAGATGAATGCAAGGAATAGGAAAATATGGAGAAAATTTTCTAAGTATTGAGAGCTTAAGCCCTTAAAGGCATGTTGATATGAGATGTATATTGAGACTGATCTTGACGTGACTATGATTTTTTTTTTGGGATATGACATGCTGACGTAGTTTCTTTATCTGTGACATGTGTGCAGAGTACAGTATCAAATTTTTCTGATTTCTTGCTTAGGATTATTTTAGATTTAAGTTTATTGCTGAGGACAACAAGATTTAAATCTGGGGATGGGTACTCTTGATTAAACTTCACATGGTCGTATTACACGGACACAGAAATATCCAAATTACAAATGCAGTTTTTCAGGGGAGTTTCTCAATATTATTTTCATATTATATGATTTTAAATATATTATTTTGATTTAGTATTAGTTTATTTTAAGGTCTTCATATATATTAGTTAGTTTAATATTTAAGTTTTTTTTTTTTTTTTTTTTTTTTTTAGACCCCTTCCATCTTAGTCAATAAATAATTAGTGGATCTTAAGAGATTTTCCATTGTGCTTGATATGGATGCATAATGAATAATTACATGAAATTGGTTGATAGTTGATATCAAGAGTATAATGATGTAAATAAATTTTATTTTCGTACATAAATGAGCGTCAGTCAAGCATGCTTCATAGTTCACTGGAATAAGAGAAGAATAACTAGAGTAATCAAAGAGAGAGTGGAAAAATAAGTCTCACATCCTTAGCCGTAAGCTTTTGAGCCTAAACAGAATTTTTTTTTGTGGTGTGAACTTTACTGTTGAATCACTCTAGAACTTGTTTTGTTTCTCTTTGAAATGGTCTGTAGTATACAATTGTTGAAATGATAGAGGCAGTTCTTTTTAAAAGCTAGATAGCCAAATAGCCACCCTGAAGGTTTATTCTTAGATTAAGCCCTTTTGAGCCGAGGCCTGTTTGTTCATTGACAGTACATTATGAATAGCCATTCCATACACATCCTCACCTGAACTGATTAATTTTCAAAATTAAATGAGGAACTGGATAGGATTGAAACAAAAAGAGAAAATCAAACTCTAAGTGTATGGGAGAAAAAGGTGAAAAGAGGGAAATTGCCACAAAGTGGTGGAAAAAGGAAATGAAAAGAAAAAGGTTGAACTGTTTATCTGTACAAAAACAGAAAAAGAAAAACAAAAGGAAGAAGGAAAATAAACAAAAGACTTATATTATATGAATAAGTGGAAGAAGAAAAGAGGAGGAAAATAAGAGAAATCTGTTTACTATATGTTGAACAGTTAAACTAGTTCCTCTTTGAAGTTGAATTTTGATCAGTTATCTTAAGCCACTTACCCAGATGATTCCTTTCCTTTTACCTAAGCCACGTTACAACCTTAACAAAGACCTCTTGTTTGACTTTGTATACTAGTAAGACTGTGGAGAGTGAGAATATAAACAAGCTTATGGTAGTGTTAATTTAGTGAAGTAAGAGTGAAACACATACCTTTAAACACTGAATGTGAGTGAATAAATAAAAATCCAGTGAGAGGGTGTTGTGGAAATTAAATTGTACTTCTCTTTCTTTTGAGAATGTATGTTATGATTTTATGACTGGTGAATTATGACTGTTTGCTTGAAATTGATGTGTCATTGATTTTTAATAAGTCTAAATACTTTGATATCTCATTATTGATGAGTTTTTTGCCTGTTATTCATCAAGCATGACTAGCCGTCTCCAAACTTTCCCATAGTTTTATTCTAATTAATTGCTGAGGACAGCAATGTTCAAATCTGGGAATTGTTTGATAAACCTTTAGTTTATCTTGTTTAATGGACTAAAATAATATGAATTATCTAGTTGAACAAGTCAAAAATTAGGGTTTTAAAATGATAATCATGAACATTATCTGATTGTTGGAACTAATTAATATATTTGTTATTTTTAAAGGGATTTGATAACAAATGATTCAAATATGAAGATTTAGATAAAGAGAGATCAAATCAGAAAAGAAGATGAATCAAGGTGAAAACAATAAGATTGAAGATCTTATCAAGTTGTTAGAAGTGGGAGCTTAAGCCCCCATTCACAAGCTTAAGCGCCCAGACAAGTCCAACTTAGGCCCATTCAAGTTTTCTACTGCAATACGAACTCTTGACCTATTTAAACACCATTGGGGACCAGAAATACATAACTTTTACATTGCTAAACAACTCTTGGGTGCTTGGAGGCTGAAGGAACGCAGAGAAACATCAGATTCATGTTCGTGAGCGGCGGAGACGGATCAACGTCAAGTGTTCACTGGAGATATTGAAGATCCACCAATCACTTATGGAGTTTGGGGGAGCTTTTCTATTTTCTTTTGTTCTTGATTTTGCTATGTCCGGCTAGTTCTTTAAGTAGTTAGGGTTAAATGGATTTTAGTCAATTTATTATGTTTTGAACAATTCGCTGTGTTAATTTTCCTTTATATCATGAATGAAGTTATCTGTTTTTAATGCTTTATATAGGCTTGAATCTTATATAATGATCATCGGTGAATGCATGACAATAGGAATGTTGGTGTGTGATCCATATCTGATAACTTCATCGTAAACGTTATGATTCTAGGGATAGACATAGGGTTTGCGTAATCTTTAAGATTCTTGAATTTAATGCTTGCATGCTTGGGGAATAACCGGGGAACTAGGGTTCTTCCAATATTGTAAAGGTTTTAGAGTAACAAGGGATTGAGCTCTAATAACATGCGAAAGAATTGATTAGATTGATACTAAGGACAATTAACATTAAGCAGGAATTCAAACGTAATAAGGAGATTAAATGAAATCGAACCCCTAGCTACGTTTTTATTTTATTAGTTAAATCACATCTTTAATTTCTAGTCTTTAATTCTTGCAAGTAATTAGCTTAATATTTAATATTTTAATTTTGCAATTCAAATCCTGTTTCCAAATACACTTTCGATTGTCCAACTAAGTTTGCGATAGTGAATTAGTGCTTGAACCGTAATCCTCGTGGGAACGATCTCTTACTTAATCATATATTACTTGTACGATCGGTGCACTTGCCGTGAGTAGCAACACTACATATTGGGCTTAATGAGCCTATCCAAAATAGATCCAGTAATCAATATTTTTAATGGAGTTTTTGATATTTTCATGCATAAGTGTTGTTCTTATCCCTAATTTCTACACCAAAATTTACGTATTCCTCTTTGGGAAAAGAATGATAGAATAGGTACCGGGAAGGATGTTTCTCTCTTTCCTTTTTCAAAAATAAAATAAAATAAAATGTGAGAATGTAATGTAAAAATTAGGTGTAGAAATAACAAAACCGATTTTCATAAATTTTTATAAGAAGTTTGACCAAAGAGTAAATTTATTTACTTTCTTTTGCAACGGCAAACCAAGACTTTTATGAAGTAGAGACACTCCCTTTCCTTGACAAATGACCAACCTGACATCAATGATTATAATCTCTTTTTCATTTCTTCATCTTTCTGTGACTTTTTACTAATTGTCTATGACTTGAGATTTAAGCTATGCATGGCTATCATGGAATAAACAAAAGTCATTGGGATTACATTGATTATATATTTAGATGACGATCTTACTATGCATGCTCTTGTAAAAGACAAAACCAAATTGTACTGAAAACACTTGGTGCACATGAATACCGCCGGAATTAGTATCTTAGTGCAAAACATAATGTGAGTCAAGCGTAATCAGACTGTGTATAATATATATATATATATATATATATATATATATATATATATATATATATGAGGCAAGATCCTTTGACACCGGTGTCAAAGAAAAAGTTTGACACCTCATCTGAGAATCATTAGATTAAAAAAAATCAATGGTGTCACATGTTTACAAATCAGAATCGTTGATTTTTTTTAATCTAACGGTTCTCAGATGAGGTGTCAAACTTTTTCTTTGACACCGGTGTCAAAGGATCCTGCCTCATATATATATATAGGATCCTTTGACACCAATGTCAAATTTAAAATTTGACACTAATATGAAATAATCTTACCTCATATATATATATATATATATATATATATATATATATATGGGGCAGGATATTCTTACACTGGTGTAAGAGTTAGAAGTCTTACACTCAATCTTGACCATTGATCCACTTGTATCCAATGGCTCATATTACTAAAAAATTTGAGCTGTTAGATATAAATGGAATCAACGGATAAAATTGAGAGTGTAACTTACACTGGTGTAAAATGATCCTGACCCTATATATATATATATATATATATATATATATATATATATATATATATATATATGCGAGGATTGAAAATCTTCTATTACATAAGAATTTCCTCCATTTCTACAGAGAAAACGGGGCTGTCAACTTTTTTTTTTTTTTTTAACTTTCATGGGACCCATGTTTTTTTGTTTGTGCATAAATGAGTTGAAATTTTCTTGTAACATAAGAAAGTTTTACCATATATATATGGGAAATAATTTTCTTATGTTGTAGGAAAATGCTTATCTTATGTTGTAGAAACAAGATTGCAAGTGGGACTCATAGGTAAGAGGAGAGAGAAAAAAAAAGAAATGGGACCCACCTAGCTTTTGTGTGTGTAGGAAATGTAGTTATCTTATGTAAAAGTAGATAAATATAACCCTATATATATATATATATTTATATATATATATATATTTATATATATATGAAAAAAGTGTTTGTCATTTTAAATGACATAAAGTTATGTCATTTTAAGAGAGAGATAGACACAAATTTTTTATTATTTAAATTTTAAATTAAAAAAAATCACCCACTTTCTCTCTCCTATGATTTACATTTTTCTGTGTCTGTCTCTCTTCTAAAATGACATAACTTATGTCATTTAAAATGACAAACACCAAACCCTATATGTATATATATAGATATATATATAGAGAGAGTTTGAGGTTTATCCTTTTAAAAGATATATAACTGTGTCATTTCAAGTGAGAGAAAGACGCAAACAATAAAAATTACAGAGGAAGAAAATGCATGACTTTTTTTAATTTAAATTTTAAATAAAAAATATTAGTTTATGTCTTTATCTCATTTAAGGGAGAGGTTATAATTACAACATATTTTCCTTTACAACCTCTTACAACTAATATCTTAACCGTTGATTTCCGCCAATCAACGGTTAAGATATTGGTTGTAAAAGGTTGTAAAGAAAAATATGTTGTAAGTATAACCTTTCCCCTCATTTAAAATAAGGGAAAAATATTTGTCATTTTAAATGACATAAAGTTATGTCATTTTAAGAGAGAGATAGACACAAAATAAAATTTTTTATTTAAAATTTAAATTAAAAAAAAATCACCCACTTTCTCTCTCCCATGATTTTTATTTTTTGTGTCTATTTCTCTCCTAAAATGACATATCTTATGTCATTTAAAATGACAAACATCAAACCCTTAAAATAATACAATTCTATGTTTTTTTAAAAGGACAAATATTTTGGCTATAAAAAAAAGGACAAATATTTTTTTCATATATATATATATATAAGTATTATAAATATATATAACTGTATTGGACATTTATAATATTTCATAATTTACAACTTATCAATCCAATTTTACTTTAGTACTAAAAAAACAAAAATGATTCAATTTGGGCTTTTTGGCGTGATAAAAGCGTATTTCAAAATATTCTGAGGTGTATTGTATTGAAATCTCAAAAGATTTTAATGTATTATTTTTGGACAAAAAAATTCATTGGTATTCAATTAGAATTTTAATGGATTGAAAAAAAGTCATGTGATAGTCGATTAGGATTTTAAAATATTATTTTAAAGTCCATTCAAATCCGTTGGTATTCAATCAAGATTTTAAATAATGCAAAAATAATCTTGTGGTATTCAAAAATCTAAATTTTTTAATGGATTTTCTATTGGTTAGGATTTCGTTAGACTTTTTAGTAAGAAATATAAATAAGATGTCTCTCTCACAATCTCACTCTACCTTTAGGATTTCTTAAGATTTCTCTATTGTAGTATTTTCTTCTTCCTTTAGCAGGTTGACCCGCTCAAAATCGGATTCCGCCATAGGAGTTTCGTCAACACTCAAAATAGCATATTTTTTAGCGATTTTCATCACAAAACAAACCAGAAACACAAACCAATGAGATTTTAATACAATCTATCTCAAAAATAACATATTTATGAGTCATTTTTGAGAAATTTTGAAAGTTTTAAAAGTGAACTTTCGAGCTATGGGTTGCGTTTTTTCTTATCACAAAAATATGTGATTTTTGTATTAAAAACAGCATAAGTGCCTGTTTGGATCCTCTCTTTTTTAAGCTAGAAGTTACTTATAAGTATAAGCTAGGCCAAACAGGTTTTAGAAAAAGCTCTTATATCGAAAAGCTTTTTTTTTATAATGAAGAAAAAAGCTGAAAATTAAAAGCTCCTATGAGGAGCTTTTTTTTAAGCTCTTATCTGTTTTTCTTGAATTGTGTGCTTTTATTTAAAATAAAGAGTGATAAAGATAGAAAGAGAGATAATTTTCTTGAAATATGTGTTTTTAAGTAATTTTTAAGCTAAAACTTCTATGTAATTTCCAAACAGCTTTTAGCTTCTTTTTTTAAGCTCTTTTTTTTAGCTTTAGCTTATAAGTAGCTTCTAGCTTAAAAATAAGAGGATCCAAACAGGCTCTAAAACAGTGGTAAAATAATAGAGGAACTAAAACCCTCAAACCAATTTTCGTTTTAAATCAATGAAACAATATCAATTTAAAGAAAGATTGAAACTTTCATAATATGAACCCTATATTTCGTAATAATATATTCATGAACGAAATTCTTTCACTATAAAAAATGATTTCAAACAATTTTTGTGTCAACAGATAACTAAAAACTTGTTTTTCAAAATCCACAAAGCAATTTAAGGTTTCGATGTATTGATTGAAAAAATTTGAGAAATTTTTCAAACTTTCTTGTTGTAAAACCCAAAAATTCAGATTCAAAATTTTCTTAGAATATTCAATGAAAATATGCATATGATATATGATTAGAAAACTCTCATCATGTAGAACAAAAACCCCAAGGTTTTCAAGATCAATTGCAAAAAATTCCAAACGAAATTTTATCATGAACTTTAGGTTCTACATGCAAATTTAGAATTATTTTAATAATTAAAAAAATTGGGTCTTATAATCATATATGCATAGCTTTGATACCAAATGAAGAAGATAATTTTTAACCCATTGGTCAAACCTAAGAGCAGGAATGAGAAAATGCTAATGTATGAAGGACTAGTATAACTTTAGATATGTGAAAAACTGTTGCTTAGTAATTTTGAATGTTTGTTAAAAATTATATTATGTTTTACTGATTGAGAAAATTATATTAGATTTTACTTTTTTTTTATTAATTTCATTGCATTTCTTTGTTATTTTTTATGGGGAAGGTTATACTTATAACATATTTTTTGTTTACAACCATATCTTAACCGTTGATTTCTATCAATCAACGATTATTTTTGCAAATCAAACTCATTAATTAATATTTAATTCACAATGAATGATAACCGTTGATTGACGGAAATCAACATTTAAGATATGGTTGTAGATTATTGTAAACAAAAATAGGTTGTAAGTATAACCTTCCCTTTTTTTATTGGCTATTGTGATTTTGAATGTTTGTTAATAATTCCTATGGGGTTTCAAAATCTTATAAATCCATATTATCCTTTCAAATCTTATAAATTCTATTAAAATCCTTTAAAATCCAATCTTATGAAATCTTGATTGTAAGAAAAGTTTTTTTAAAAAATCTTTAAAGGCCCTCCAATTCTAAATAGTCTTTTAAAATCTATAAGAATTTTTATTCCAAAAAAATCTTTTAAAATCCTAATCCAATACACCCCCTTAGTTCGTTGGTTAAACATATTACTGGACTAATGCAGGAAGACATGCATTAGTTATCTGCGCACATAATTGCTCATAAGGTAGGTGCGCGTATGATGGAGATTGAGTGTGACGCGCCATAAATGAATACCTGATCATGACATGATCAGATTGGACGGACATAAACTCGCACTTGGGTCCGGTGCATCCATACTGAGACACGTACCTGGTTTTAAAATGTCTTGACTAGATTGACATAAGACGCGCACCTGGTATTGACGTGTCTTGACTGGACTAACATTAAACACACACATGTCAGGTTTGCGATTATACGCATAGACAGCCGATGTGCATTTTCTTGCATTAGTCTGGTAATACATTTGATCGAAAAACTAAACAGATGAAATATTTCAAAAGACGCATTTGTCAGGTCAAAAAGCCTTCAATTTGGTTTAAAGGTATGTAAAAACAATGTTTTATTCAAAAGTACAATTATCATGTAAAAAAAGGGGCAGATATACTTACAAAAAAAAAGTTTATCACCTTTACAACCAATCTAATCACCGTTGATTTTCGTCAATCTAACGATTATCATTTATTGGATGGCATTTATTAATTAACTATTAATTCCAATAAATGATAACCGTTAGATTGACGAAAATTAACGGTGATTAGATTGGTTGTAAAGGTGGTAAACTTTTTTGGTTGTAAGTATATCCTTCCCTTAAAAAAAAATGCTAAATCACGCGCTTCTTATTAGATAAGAAATCATGTTTAATATTATTATTATTATGTTCAAAGTTATATCCCATAATGTTTAATTTGGAATTGACTTGTGTTTTTATTGGGCAAAACCAGCAACCCCTCTATTCCTCTTTTTGGTATAATTCTATATAATTTATGGACTTGAACAACTTAGTAGGCTATCCGTTGAAATGTTCAACTCGAGAATTGAACTTGCTTAGTTCACAAATTGAACTTGGCCTACAAAGAAAAAAAAAGGAAATAGAATTATGGAAATGGTCAAAGAAATTGCACTACAAAAAGCGTAGCAATTGTTAGGAGAAAGTTCCGCCATAAAAAGAGTAAATTGTACCAAAAATCCACTAAATGTTGTTGCCACTAGATCGGCTATTTTTCTAGATGAATTTTTTTAAGAGAAATAGTTCGCTAGAAATTTTTAGTCCATTCTGCCACGAAATATCCTAATTTAAAAGTAGTTTAAGATTTGACAATTATAATTATTTTTTGTTTTTTTTTTTATTGTGAGGATGATGAGCATTTTAGTGATAAAAGACTTTTAGGCAATACGAAAAAATGTGTATCATTCTAAAGGACATAAAATTGTGTCATTTAATCTAAGTGAGAGAAAGAGATAGATTATAAGAGAGAGAGGGAGAAAAGTTTTAAAAGTATAAATTCCACCTCTTTGTGAAAGTGAAAGAACATAAGATGTGTCATTTAGAGCCTGTTTGGATCCTCTTATTTTTAAGCTAGGAGCTACTTATAAGTTAAAGTTAAAAAAAGAGCTTAAAAAAAGAAGCTAAAAGCTGTTTGGAAATTACATAAAAGTTTAAACTTAAAAATTACTTAAAAGCACATATTTCAAGAAAATTATCTCTTTTTATCTTTATCACTCTTCATTTAAAAAAAAAAGCACACAATTCAAGAAAAATAAAGAAGAGCTTAAAAAAAAGCTCCTCTAGGAGCTTTTAGTTTTCAGCTTTTTTCTTCATTATAAAAAAAAAGAGCTTTTTTCAAAATCTGTTTGGCCTAGCTTATGCTTATAAGTAGCTTTTAGCTTAAAAAAAAGATCTAAACAGGCACTTAAAATGACACATCTTTTTCTCATACATAATACATGCGATAGAAAAATCGAGTAGTGAAGAGGTTCCTACGTCTCTTATGAAGAGTTGAAATAAAATAAGATAAGAAAAAAATATAATAATTGTACTACTAAAAAATGTGCAGAGTTTTTATATAATGTTCCTTCTAAAATACAGCCATTATCATGACTTTTTTTTAGGAGATTTTCCATGGGTTTATTGTTTCGCGATTAATGGGTGGATTCCGGAATTAAGACTTTAAATTCTTTCCAAAAATAATATTGAGGAAGATAAACATATACTCTCACCCTGCTCATTTTTTTCGTCTCATTTATTATTATAATGACTGTTATTAACCGTTAGAAGCACTGTACGCTCTAAAATTGGAGAACTATATGGGTTAAACTATGGTAGTTAAAATCGGGATTTTACGTAAAATCGGAAAGAGGATAAAAAATTATAAAACGTAAAATTCTAACGTAAAAAAAATCATAAAAAAGTAAAATTGTTTGAAATTTTGATGAAATCGTTTTGATTAAAAAAAATCATAAAAACGTAAAATTGTTTGGAATTTTGATGAAATCGTTTTGATTAAAAAAAATCGTAAAAGCGTAGATTTAAATCGAGATTTTAACTACCATTTGAACTGCATAGAAATTAGGTAGCTATAGTCTGCAATACCCCGACACGACATTTTTTTTAAAAAATGCGTGTCAGACACCGACACGCTCCGACACGTTCCGACAGGCGGTCAATATTTTGGGACACATGGTCAACTCTTCGACACGTTTTTTTGACACGCATTCAACATTTTTTGACACGTGGTCAACGTTCCGACACGTTTTTTTTTTAGTCTAATTTTTTTTTATTAACTTAAAATAAAAAAATCATTTATAAATCAATTTTTTTCTGTTATGAAATTTGACATGAAAAATTAACAAGGTACGAATTTTTTTTTTATATTTATGCTATAAAATTTGAATATTTGATTGGTTATATGATTTATTATGCACTGTTATATGTATTAAATATAAGTTATATTATATATATTAAAAACATTATTTAATATCAAAACGTGTTCCAACGTGTTGAAATATGCCATTTTTTAAAATTAATGTATCGACGCGTCGTGTCATGTCCCGTGTCAGTGTCCGTGCATCCTAGGCTATAGTATAAAGAGAAGCGTAAGTATTAGGTTAAAAGATCTTAACTCAAAAACTCATTAACCTTGTTGGAATATTCAAGTGTAATGAGTCCCACGTTGATTGGTAATGTGCTAAGTGAAGAGTATATAAGTGGAAGGACCCATGAACCCAATGCCTTAAGGTTTTGGTTGAGACATGGTGTCGGATCCATTTGCTACGGTTGGTGGTAGCCCCCCACCACAGGTTTCTCCATGGACCCGCCTGACATTGGTATCAGAGCCGGGTTGGGCTCGAGCTAGCCTGGTGATTGGCTAGGAGGCGGGTCGAGTACTTTGCACTTGGGGTACTCGGTTGAGGGGAGCATACCAATGGTGGGTTTCACACTTGAGGGGGAGATTGTTGGATTATTCAAGTGTGATGAGTCCCACATTGGTTGGTAATGGGCTAAGTGAAGAGTATATAAGTGGAAGGACCCATGAACCCAATGCCTTAAGGTTTTGGGTTGAGACATGATGTCGGATCCACTTGTTACGGTTGGTAGTAGCCCCCACCACGAGTTTCACCATGGACCCGCCTGACAAACCTCATAACAAGTTAATAGTATAAAAAATACTATCGAAGTCAACTAATTATTATTCCTATATGATTTTATTCAAATACCCTTATGCAAATTAATTTCATGGAATTGAAATAATAAATTAAGATATCTAAATGTTTTAAACTCCCTAGCTAATCAAAGCATCATGCAATGTATAATTTCCAAAACATGATAATTGTAACAAGAAATATATACACTGTATCACAACATCCAATGCCAATAAGATAAATATTAATACGAAATCAATATATGCCTTCAATGCCATTATTTCACTTCAATTTTCATAATGAGTTTCATGCATATTTGGATGCCAAAGCCATCACCAATCCCATTATTTTCTTTTCCTTTTAGCGAGTCCTTCGCTGCAACTTTTTCCTTCTTTTGGCGTGGCAATCATCGATATCCCGTGCAACAAACCCTCACTCCCTCATTTCACTCAACCACTCCTTCGCCATCACTCCTCATTACTAATACTAATTAACAAAATAATCCCCACAAAACATACAATTCAAACAAAATTAGTAACCACAAAAAATATAAAATAAAATAAAAAATAAACGAGATAAATAATCATTTCAAAATTACCATTCCAACAATTCCAATATTTTTTAAAAATATAATATAAATATATAAGGAGTGATTTTTTTGACTCTGGTGTAGAATTAAGAAGTCTTCCTCTCTATCTCAGCCATTAATTTTCATTGCATGGACGGAAATCAACTATTAAGATAAAGAGTAAGAATTTTTAATCTTACATTGAAATTAAAAGATTCGTTATATATATATATATATATATATATATATATATATATATATATATATATAGGGAAAAATTACTCTTATGTTACATGTGATAATTTTTTCTCATACACACCCTTCGATAACTGTGCCACCTTCTTCTTTTCTTTTCTTTTTATTTTTCAGGTGGTGAAGCTCACAAATTTGTCTCTATGACATGAGATAATTTATCTCCTTTACATGAAATTAATAAAACACATATATATATATGAGTTTTATTAATCTCATGTTAAAGGAGATAATTATCTCATGTCATAGAGACAAATTAGTGGGCTCCACCACTTGAAAAAATAAAGAAAAAGAAAAGAAAAAGATGACACAGTTATCGAAGGGTGTGTAAGAGAGAAAACTTGTCTCATGTGACATGAGAATAGTTTTTCCCTATATATATATATATATGGAGCAAGTATTTGATTGCTGCACGTACAACAGTTGCAGAAATGTAAACTCCATATATATATATATATATATATATATATATATATATATATATTTGAAAACATTAATTGTGAGGAATCATAACCATACAAAGGATGAAAGCATTAAATGTGGGTTATCGTAACCATACACCTGTCGTTGCTGTACGTATAGCGGCTGCAAAAATGATTTTATCTATATATAAATATACAGGGTTCGCTTTTTCTGCAGTTATTGCAGATAAGTTATATGCAGTAAGCCCAATACGACGTCGTTTTGAGACAAAAATCATGTTATTTTTTAATTTTAATTTATTTTAGGGTTATTATAGTCTTTATAATTATAAATTTTTAATCATTCAACCCCAAAACGACGTCGTTTTGGAAATAAACGTAGATAACTTATCTGCATTAACTGCAGAAATATTTTTCTGATATATATAGGGCGTATCATTTCTCAAGTTGCTTAAGATAATTTTATTTCTGGCCACTAAATCATAACCGTACAAAGATGGATCAACGGTGATAAAGGAAGAGAGAAAAAAAGAGAATCATAGCTATTCAAAGGTAAATTAATTCATATAAGGAAATAAATAAACAAAACGACGTAGTTTTGGGATAACCGAACAGAAATATATCTCAAGCAGCTTGAGAAATATTTTTCTCATATATATATATATATATATATATATATATATATATATATGAAATTACTATTTTTTATGTTGTAGAAAATAATTTTATCTTTTACATACATATAAAAGTGTGTGGGGCTATATTTTTTTATTTCTCTTCTCTTAATACGGCCCTACATACTTTTATATATATGTAGGAGCTAAAATTTATCTGATACGACATTAGAACTATTAAGCCTATATATAGTTTTAATGTTTCTACATTGAAGGTAGATAAGTTATCTACATTCGTTTCCAAAATGACGTCATTTTAAGTTGAAAAATTAAACAATTATAATAAAAAAGACTATTATAGTTTACCAAAAAAAGAGAGACTATTATAACCCTGAAATAAATTATAATTAAAAAAATACCTTAATTTTTATCCCAAAACGATGTCGTTTTAGACTTAATGAAGATAAGTTATCTATATTGACGGTAGAAAAAGCGAACATATATATATATATAAATATTTATCATGTAACAAGAAATAATACTTGTCTCCTACATCTCACAAAACACAAAACGATATGTTATTTTGGATTGAAAATAAAAAATAAAGAGTATTTCAAAAATTTAACTTTCCTATCATAACAAGTATTAATTTAGTAACGAAGTTGTTTTGGGTTACACTAAATAAACTTAAGGTTTTATTAATCTCATTTAACATAAGATAGTTATTTTATGTTGTAGAGAGAAAATAGATGGATTCCACCATTACAAAAAAAAAGAAAAAAAAAAGTGAGGTACGAAAATCGAAATGAGAGAACATAAAAAAAGATATCTTATACGAAATGAAAGTAATATTTCCCATAAAGTTATCTCATCTCAAAGGTGAAATGTTAATCCCGTATATAAAATCAAAAGAGAAAAAGTAACCGAACAATGTTACTTAACATTCCACGTGCAATTTGCTTTAACTTACGTTGTTCTTGTGATGACCGTTACCCTTTGGCTTTTACAGCACCACTAAGTCCAACACTGGGAGTGAAAAGAAGAGAAAGAGAGGGAGAGGGAGAGAGAGAGAGAGTGATGAAGAGACAAAGCAGCGCCGTGTCGCTGTCGTCGTCACGGCGAGAAACCGCGCCGGAGAAAAATCTCGTCAAGACCGTAGGCTGCATGTCCGGCATTCTCCACCTCATCTCCAACTCCCACTCCAACCGCCCTCGCCGATTCCTCACCTTCGGTTCGTTTCACATTTTTCCCGGTCCCACGCAAAATCTGTTTCGTTACTCAGAAAATTTTCATTACATATAATTATTCTTTCCTTTTGTCCTTTTTCTCAGGGAAGAAGCAGGTTAGGAATCACGGTTCTTCCGCTTCCACCATCGCCGCTTCGCAACCGGAAAACGCTAAACAGGATAACACCGCCGATGGTGTCGCCGGCCGTAATCCGAGATTGTCGCGCCAGGTGCCGAGGAGCCCGACGTTGCCGGCGGAGATTCGACGATCGAGTCCGGCAACCGCGGCGGAGAATCCCCGGGATCCGCCGGCGCTGGTGGCGAGGCTGATGGGGCTGGAGGCGGTTACAGCGACGCCGGAATCGGTGGCAGAGAAGAGGCAGAGGCTGCTGGGAGCATTGCAGCGGTGCGACGAGGATCTGAAGTCGCTGAAGAAGATCATCGAGGCCGTGCGGTTGGCTGATCCGCCGCCGCCGCCGTTGCCGGCGGCATCACGTAGCATCGGTGGCTTTGAGGATAAAATGAGAACGGTCTCGGAGGTGAAGTGTTCGGTGATTAACGGCGAGCAGCAGCAGCCGAGTCCAGTGTCTGTGCTTGACGAGTTCACTCGTTCGCCACTCAGTCCAAACTGCCACTCGGGACGGCATTCATTTGGTAGGCCCTTTCTATTTCTCTTCTCTATCAATCTTCACCATCACCATTTTTTTTAATGTTAATTTAAGTCAAATATGGCGTATTAAAGGTGTTTTTTTAATAGCTTACAAATTCTGGTCAATAAGTTCGCTATAATTTTGATTTTTCATATATTTATCACACATGCCTATAGGTAGCTTAATTCTAGTTTTGCATGGTTAATGGTTATGGCATATTCGGCATGGTCATGTATAATATATGAAGTGTTTACTTTGTTCAAAGTGAAATCGATAGTTTCAAACTTTATTTTGTTAGCAAACTAGTTATAATTTTACGTATTCCTTAAATATGTTTTATGCATTATTATTTTTGTTTTAGAAAAGAAATAGGTTTTTGTCTTTCCTTGTATTATGTGGATCATTATCTCTTTCATCCCCCTTCTTCTTTTTGCACACTTTTAGAGCTTAATATATCAACTTTCAAAAGTATCTTCTTTTCTCCCAAGAGTTAGGTAGGAAATGACTAAAGTAGAGAAAGAATGGAGCACAAATAAACTTGTTTTATACTTTGTGATTAATAGCAAAATTGCTTCATTTTTTATATTTGGATTTAGTACTAAGATAACACGAAGACAAAAACAAAAATTAGTCAATGACTGAAAAAATCAATCTATAAGTGACATATACCAATGGAAAGTTAGCTTTCTTTTTTTTTTTTTCTCCCCACAAGAGAAATGATTAGTTGCCATTTTTATGAAAGAAAACTTACAATCCCTAAGCCAGAAAGAAGCATATTTTGCAATTAGCTTTGATGATGTAGAAGGAGTTACTTACTTACTTACCCGTGAAAAGGAGACACTATAATTTTTGATCGAAAAGCACACATGCTGCCTCTATCAATGAGTTTTAGGATTCCATTTTTAAAATCATAACTCCTTGTACTCCGCACCATCATGACCATCATAGTGGGAGACAAATTAATTTCATCTTGCCCGTGCAATCATCCTGCACCCAATTTAACGCAAAGTAATTTACAGCTATCTGTTATGACATAAACAATGAATAAATTTTTTCCATATTTTGTTCCAAAATTTAAGAGAAGCCCAAAATGTCCGTTTTGTTCTGGTCCAAAACAATAAGAAACTAATAAATTGTACTTTTGGTGGATGGATCTTGGACCACAAGTTGTACTCTGTGGACTATGCCTCATGTCATGAGGCAGTCAAAAGATGTTGAAAAGAAAAAGGAGGGGAGAGAGAGAGAAAAAAAAAAGAAAAAGAAAACACCAACCTTTGGAGCTTTACCAGCACTGGCCATGCAGAAACCCACTTTTTCAGGGTTTTGTTAATTTTGTACCCCACCCACCATCCCCTCCTCAACAACTATGAGCCTTGGTTGCTTGCCTGCGCAGGTACTGCACTACTGCAGCAACATTCATGTGTGTGGTGGCTTGAAGAAGACACTGTCTTCGCACGTTTGTGTTTTATACGGAACAGTTATCATTGTGGTCATTTCTAATCATACCATAGAAATCTCCATCTAGATTTGTCCACACTAAAAACCTATACTCCAAAGAAATTATAAAAAAAAAATGTACCTATATCAAGGATATAATGCACGCATATCCATAAATTGAAAACAGTTTATCTCATTTCTTAATAAATTTATGCCTAATATATCATGCATTACCTATTTAATTTAATACCCATCACTGAAATAAAGAGATTCACTTTTTTTTTTCTTTATTCTCTCATTTACTTGCAACATGAAAAATATTTTCTCCCTAGGAATATAATTTCTCATGTTGTACGAGACAATATACATACAAAAAAGTGAATGAAATATATTAAAAAGAAGAAATAGAAAGAAAATAAGTGGATCTTAATTATTTTTTTGTGCGAGAAATTTTTTTCTTATGAAACATGAGAAATTATATTCGCATAAATAATTGTTTAAAAGTGAATATCATTAATGTGGATAATGACATTTTTATGCACAGGGCGAATGCAGCAACAAAAGCAGCAGTTACTGAAAAAACCAGGAAAAGAAGAAATTAGCAACACGTATATTTACGAGAGAATGACAAGCGAGTTGGTACATAAGAAAGTGAAGGACGAAGATCAATCAGTGATGTGGAGTAGCAAAGCCATGATAAAAAGTGTGGAGGAAGTGTGTAGGGACGTTGCTTGGGGAGAAAAGAGAGAGATTGGAAGAATAGGATTGGCTTTGCAGGATTGTATCTGCAGGGATTTGATTGAAGAGATTGTTAAAGAATTAGGATGCTTGTACACCCTGCCATTTGAGGCCTGTAAGAGAAGACTCTGCTTCTAATCTATACATGCACAAAATTATTATGTTCCTCTTTCTTTATTTTTATTTTTTTTGCAATCTGTGATCTCGATTAAACTTATATTGGCCTTAATGCCTTACAAATTATATTTAATTTATCACGTTATTCGTTGAATATAATGTAAAATTTATTTATTTATACTAATTCAATTTAAACTGTTTTTAACTTGAGTCTAATAATAAAAAATAAAAAATAATATACATATTTTAATTTTTCTTAAAAATAATTTTACTTAAGGTTAATTCTAATGTTGAAATTCTCCATTTTCGACCGTCTACAAGTTCTAAATATTCAACTTAATTAACCAACACTAATACGCTCATTAACTGTTATATTACGGGAAAAAATACAATAGTGAAATACCACAAAATAATAAAGGAAAAAAAAGGAGAAAAAATGAATTGTGTTGTAAAATAAATATAGATAATTAGGAGAAAATATGGAGATAAGAGAGAGACAGGGGAAATATATTCTTGTTGTATATTATCATGCCCTTTGATGCCTCTATTTATAGGCTCATAAGACAGTTACAATGATAAATGACCACAATTACTTATTCAGTGATTACAGAACATTCAACGGCCATGCACAACCAACAATCAATATTATTTATTACACTCTCCCTTGGATGTCCAATGATCCTATTGAAAAGAAATATGTATTAGAGGCTGCCTCATTAAAAACCTTATAAGGAAAACCTAAAGGAACAAAACCATGGTTAAGGAAAAAAGAGTGCAACACATATTTGACTTTCCCTGATGATAACATTATTTAATATCTCTGAGTTTACGCATCTCGATCTTGTATAAAAGCTTCTCAAAACTTGAAGTAGGTAATGCCTTGGTAAATAAATCTGCCAAATTATCACTTGAACGAATTTGTTGAATGTCATGAAATAATTATGCCTCCACTTGTGATCGAAATCTTGTTTGGGATTTGCCTTTGTGTGGCTTGTAACACCCCGTGTGCACCCGGTGTATTAACATACATATGATAATTTAAACCCTGCTTAATTAATTAAAACATAATGCGGAAGCTTATTAATTCAATTATGAATATATCCTGTGCAATTATCTCAATATTAAACCTCAATGTGCTAAAAAGAAACGTTAGTACTAAACCTGTATGTAATGCCAGCTCATGTACTGTATAACCTCAAATAATATAAAAATACCAAGTCATAGTACTACATCAAGTAGCCATGACAATGTACTGATACATTATTACATAACTCAAGTCTCAACAGAAAATAATATCTCAAGTGGCAGGGACAATCCCCCTGCTCACATAAATATAATTAGCCAAGTCTGATTAAAATGTAACAGCATCAAGTCTCAGCATAAGTCATATATATAAAACAAAGTAAATATGCAAGCATACTATCAACTAAATATCTCCGGCTTCTTGCCTTTAGGGTCCTCCATATAACTATCTGAACCTGAAAATGTGCCCCAGATGGGGTGAGATTTTTAAAAAGAAACCTCAGTAAGACAAGGGGTCCTCAAGAACTTTTTCGCCCCATGCTCACTTACAGGTATATAATAAATTCAAAACACATAAAATGTATGGGCATATTATAACAATTCATTCAATCAGCAATACTCCATATTCCACATTAATATCTCAACAACAATAACTCAACAACAATAATATCTCATGTATGTGATGTATGCATATGTGATTCGACTGGCCAGGGAACATGATAAGGTTTATGCACGTCTGTTACCTACCAAACATGAGGGATGCTGCCTCATGCCATGCACACCAGGGTTGCTTCCTGATCTTACAAGTACTAACATCACATCCATACATTACATTAACAGACATATCCACATATCTCAAGAAAATATTAATATATATATATATATATATATATATCATTTTCACCAGAGCATACCGTGCACATAAACTGCCCTCCCATGGAGGTTGGTGGAACAAACAGAGGAAAAATTCGAGGACCAGAAGCTTACCTGTACCCGTATGCCCCTCTGACTCGAACTCGGTATCACAAGGGTCCACACCACAAATAGAATCCAATGCACTCACAAATCTGGTTCAATGACCATCATAGTATCAATATACATATTCTAAAATTTCGAGGCAATCAGATATTATTTTCTTTTTCATTTCGAACCTACATATCCTTTCTAAGACATACCATTTAACTTATTTAATTTTAGATGATTATTATCTTATAAATATATATAAATAGCCACAATAATATATGTATATTATATTTGAATATATATATTGTATATAAATATATATATATATATATATGTATTATATATATATAATCCGAGAACAGTAACGTTAATAATATATAACTTTAACAATATAAAGCTTTAACAAATCCGAGAACAGTAACGTTAATAATATATAACTTTAACAATATAAAGCTTTAACAATGTATAACTTTGACGTGGAGTCAGGTAAAGTATATAACTTTGACATACACACACATGTGTATATGTATATATATAAGGACATGATCCGTTTACAAACTTTTTTGAATTTTTTTACAATTTACATTGTATTCTCCCGGGAGAACATAGTGTAGTTTGTAAAAGTTTGTATTCTCCCGGGAGAATACAAACTTTTACAAACTACACTATGTTCTCCCGGGAAAATACAATGTAAATTGTAAAAAAATTCAAAAAAATTTGTAAACGGATCCTGTCCCTATATATATATATATATATATATATATATATATATATATATATATATATATATAACGACTTGGACCATCTTGGATGTAGAAAATGCATTATCTTCATTGACTATCAGAGACTGATTTCATGTTGTTGAGATATATAGTCCCGCATTGGTTGTATGAGCAACTGATGTGGAGTTTATAAAGCCTTGGGCACTCCCATCCTATGAGCTAGCTTTTGGGGTGGTGTATCTCAAGGTTCTTTACATGGTATCAGAGCCTCACCGTCCCCCACTTTAAAGTGGAATTAAAATAAAAAGCACAAAAAGGTAAACCAAAAATTGGGCATGTGCAATTCCACGCTTCTAGCCCAAAGAGCTCTTGCGTGAGGGGGCGTGTTGAGATATATAGTCCCGCAAAAGTTTGTGAATTTGTTCCCAGGCTTCATAAGCATGATGAAGTCCTAGAATTTCATTGAGAATTTCTTCAGAAGTTGTTGACAGTAACCGCGAAAGAAGCATTTGATCTTGTTTGATCCAATCAGTGTAGACTGGATTAACTATTTCTTGAGTTCGATTCAGTTCTGATTGAAACTGTAGCGGAATCTTAGGATTAACAAGGAAGTGATGCAGTTGACGAGACATGAATAACCTCCCATTGGAGTTGAGACACTTGTATCCTTTGTGGTTTGGTGAATACCCAAGAAAAAGGTGCAGAATTTCATTTTAAATCACGCAAATCGATGAAAGCAAAACATACAAAAATGACAAAACCAATGGCTATGTAACCGAAGAAAAGAAACACAGAGAAATTTCAAAAATGCCAATGTAACAGTAACACATAACAAGGGTTATAACCAATTTATGGATTTACAAAGGGGATAGTTAAGTTTACCTTGGATCATTTTGAGAACAGAAAAATGAGAGCTTTAGAGGTTGAGAAAACACTCCTTCAACAATGGTTTCTCCTTCAACAAGACTAGAGCTTTAATGGTTGGGTGGTGTTTCAATGGAGGAGAGGAGGAGAAAAATGAAAACTTTGGAGGCTTTTCAAGAGAAAAAACCAAGTCTCCAAGAAGACCCCAACGACAGCCACAATCAGCAACGACTGAGGTATTTTAAAAGCTTAGGGTTTAGATCCCATTTCTATTTATATTGTCACTTCAGTTAAACTAGCTGTATTAGTTTAATTAGTTTCGCTCTTCGTTTAACTCTAAAATTTTAGATTCTTAACCTAGATATTTTTCTAGAAATTTTCATATTTTTATTTTATTTTTTCGCAACACTTTTCCGGTACGCATTTTCTCGTTGTCGGTATTAGTTCCGACACCAGTTCTCATTATTTTGACTCCAAACTTGACATACTAGTCCTAGATATTACTCTAGTAATATATACATACTTTTTATTATTTTTCGGGATACTTCATTGCTACACATTTATACCGTGAAGAAGAACCGGTACCTGCACTTTTCGTCAGAAAAACGACTTTCAACATTATTAATCACTTACTATAATTATTTAAGCTCACTCATAATTATTCAAGGTCAATTATGAAATTTATCTCTTAGCTCATAATTAAATTAATTAAATTTCTAATTTAACGGTGCGGGTTCTTACATTCACTCCACCTTTTAAGAATTTTGTCCGCAAAATTAGAGACATACCTGTTCTTGAACTCGGGATATGGAGAAGTTCGTCCTCCCGCTCCCAAGTGCATTCCTCAGGAGTTCTTCCTTCCCATTGCACCTTGACCATAGGAATAACTCTGCTCATAGGCTTCTTCTCGCCATGATCCAAAATCTTGAGTGGTCCTACGGGGGTCTTGAGGTTCTCTCGTATTTCCACCTCATCCGGTTGCACGACATGTGATGGATCCGCAATATACTTCCGTAATTGTGACACATGGAAAACATCATGGAGGTTGGCTAAGTTTGGCGGTAAGGCAAGCCAGTAGGCAACGGGCCCTACCCTACCAAGAATCTGATAAGGCCCAATAAATCTAGGACTAAGCTTCCTCACTCCGAGAGCTCGCCCAACACCCGTGACCGGAGATAATCTTACAAACACATGTTCACCTTCATTGAACTGCAATGGCCTATGCCTGGCATCGTAGTAGCTCTTCTGCCGATCTTGAGCTTGCTTCAACTTTTCTATGATAATTTTAACTTGCTCTGTAGTATCCTTCACAAAATCAAGTCCGAACAGTTCCCGATCTGCAACCTCTGCCCAACAAGTAGGAGTCCGACATCTCCTACCATACAATGCCTCGTAAGGAGCCATGCCCAGGCTAGCATGAAAACTGTTGTTGTATGAGAACTCAATCAAGGGAAGATACTGATCCCAAGCTGAGCCTTGCTCTAGAGTGCAAGCTCTCAACATATCCTCCAGTGTCTGTATCATCTGCTCAGTCTGGCCATATGTCTGAGGATGGTAGGCTGTACTTAGCCTCAACTGTTTCCCCAAGGAACTCTGAAATGCCTCCCAAAATCGAGACGTGAACTTCAGGTCCCTATCACTAATGATACTCACGGGCACCCTATGAAGCTTCACAATCTCTCTAACATACAATCTAGCCAGCAGCTCGGTGGTAAAACTCGTCTTCACCGAAAGGAAGTGAGCAGATTTAGTCAATCTATCCACAATGACCCATATAGAGTCATAACCAACCTGAGTCCTTGACAACCCCACAACGAAATCCATGGAAATGCTCTCCCACTTCCATTGTAGAATCTCTAGAGGTTGAAGCTTACCAGACGGCCTCTGGTGTTCAATTTTCACTTTCTGACATATCAAGCACTTGGACATATACACCGCTATGTCTTTTTTCATTCCCGGCCACCAGAAATTCCTCTTCAAGTCTTGGTATATCTTTGTAGCCCCATGGTGGATAGTGAATTGGCCCTTATGAGTCTCTGACATCACCTCCTCAGTCAATGGACCTCTAGGAACTATAATCCTTTTCTGGAACATCAACAATCCCTCTTCATTCCAAGACACACCGTCTTGGTTCTTCACATAGTCAAGGCACTCCCTTTGCACTTGTGCCTCCTTGATCTTCTCCATCAGCTTATTTTCAACTCTCACAGTTTCCATTTCCAGAAGTGCACCTCCAAACAAAGAGGTCATTGTCAAGTCTCGGAACTTCTCAATCACATCATAGTCACCAATCATCAAACTGGATAGACTCACAGATTTTCGACTCAAAGCATCAGCTACCACATTGGCCTTGCCTGGGTGGTACTTCAACTTAAAGTTATAGTCCTTCAAAAATTCCATCCATCTTCTTTGTCTCATGTTCAGCTCCTTCTGGTCAAACAGGTACTTTAAACTCTTATGATTGCTGAACACTGCGAACTTCATTCCGCACAAGTAATGCCTCCAAATCTTAAAGGCAAAGACAATCACTGCCAACTCCAAATCATGAGTTGGGTAGTTCTCCTCATGAGGCTTTAACTTCCTTGAAGCATAAGTAATAACTCTACCAGTTTGCATCAACACACAACCCAACCCCTTCTTAGAGGCATCACAATAAAGCTCAATCTGCTCAACAGGATCAGGAAGGGTCAACACTGGTGCAGTAGTCAATCTCTCCTTCAACTCCTGAAAGCATTCCTCACACTCGTGAGTCCACACAAAAGGAGTCTCCTTCCGGGTAAGGCGAGTCAGTGGCAATACCATCTTGGAGAATCCCTCAATGAACCTCCTATAGTAACCTGCCAAACCCAAGAAACTCTTTATTTCTATAACTGTTTTAGGTCTCTCCCAATTCAACACTGCCTCAATCTTGTTTGGATCTACTGCAACTCCTTCTGCAGAAATCACATGCCTAAGAAATTTCACCGACTTGAGCCAAAACTCACACTTTGAAGGCTTAGCATAAAGCTTTTTCTCCTTAAGCACCTGTAACACAATCCTCAAGTGCTCCTCATGCTCCTCCTCATTCTTAGAGTAAATCAGAATATCGTCAATGAAGACGATCACAAATCGATCCAAGTATGGCTGAAAAATACGGTTCATGTAGTCCATGAATACCGCTGGTGCATTGGTGAGCCCAAACGGAATAACCAAATACTCATAATGACCGTATCTCGAATGAAACACAGTCTTGGGGACATCCTCCGGCTTAACCCAGATCTGATGGTATCCGAATCGAAGATCAATCTTGGAATACACGCAAGCACCCCTAAGCTGATCCAAAAGATCGTCAATGCGTGGGAGTAGATACTTGTTCTTGATTGTCACCTTGTTCAATTGTCTGTATTTGGTGCACAATGGAATGGTCCCATCTTTCTTCTTAACAAAGATGACCGGTGCTCCCCATGGAGACACACTCGATCAGATGAAGTTTTTCGCGGAAAGATCCTCAATGTGCTTCTTTAGTTCCGCTAACTCAGGTGGAGACATCCGGTATGGAGCCAGTAAAATAGGCCCTACACCATGTAAAAGATCAATAGAGAACTCTATCTCCCGCTGTGGCAGAAATTCAGGGATATCCTCAAGAAACACCTCAAGAAATTCCCTCACCACAGGAATGCTAGTAATATCCTCCTGTGTCCTGCTCACCAAACCTCCCAACATAACATAGCTAAATGCTCCTGCTCTTAAGGCCTTTCTCGCCTGAAGCACTGATAAATAAGGAGAAGAACTGGTAGGGAAATCACAAGGAGACATCACCACTTTCTTAGCACAACAGTCAATCATCACACAGTTTCTGGACATCCAGTCCATGCCAAGGATGATCTCCAAATTAGCCATAGGCAAACCAATTAGGTCTACCGAAAACTCATGGCCATCCAATGACTCTCAAAACAGATAATCAACAACATCTTAAGAACTCAGAAACCCATTCTTTCACTTAAATGATCCAAGTTTTACTTTTTAATCGATTAAACAAGCTTAAAACCTCAAAAACACAAAGCTATGATCATGGTATACCTCTAAGGCTCACAACCTCGAAAATGAGACAGCAAAGAGGTCTCCAACTACACACCAAGGTTCTGACTATTAAAAGACACAAATCTGACCACCAAGCTCGGTCCTTAAGCCAAAAGATCACTTCTTGGCACCACAAAAGACATGAACAAAGCCCCCACCAAGGTAGTTCACAAACTCAGCCCCAAGTAACAAAACTCAGAAGCTACACTCAGCAAGAAGGTGACTTTCTCCCTTACAATGTATACTCTCAAGTGCACACAAGATGGAAGAGGAAGAATCAAGAGAAAAGGATAAGACTTGGTTGGTTTCAAGAGAAGAAAGCAATGGAATAGTGTAACGAAAGGTGGCAGCTCCAAATAGCACTAGCAACTCTACGTGGGAGTGTTTGAATTCTGACCTAGGGCATTGTGCCCTAGTATATAAATATGTCCACTTAATTAATCACACAGTATTAAAAATAATAGCTCCGCTTAAAATTTTAATCTCAAATTTGGGATTCTAAACCTAGCCATTTTTCCATGATTTATCATATTTTTATTTTATTTTTCGCAGTACCTTTTCGGTACGTGCTTTTCCATAGCCATACAGTTCTGGCACCAGTTCTCATTATTTTAACTTGAAACTTATTTTACAAGTCCTATATATTATTCTAGTGACATATACACACTTATCATAATTTTCCGGGATACTTCACCGGTACGCATTTATACCGAGTAGCAGAACCGGTATCTGCACTTTTCGTCAGAAAAGCGACTTTTAATATTATTAATCACTTACCAATATTATTTAAGCCTTATCATAATTATTAGGGTCAATTATGGAATTATTTCATAATTTCACATAATTAATTAATTAACTTCCTTAATTAACGGTGCAGGTTCTTACACTTATAATATGTATGTGTTGTTCCACTTAGACGGTAAGCCTGAGTATGTGGCGTCATACAAGACAGTGACACTGTGGGTGGGTGCAAATGGCGTCTTGCACTAGTGTGGGTAATAGACGTATTCCTGCATTTCTCTGGCCATTAGATTAGTTATAACACACATGACATGATTATCTGCTGCATTGCACTGGTTTTGGAACTGATATGGAATTACTGCTTTTAGAACTTATATTGCACATGTAAGTGAGCTTGGGGTGGAATATCCTTGAGGACCCCCTGTCTTACTGAGATTTCTTTTTAGAGATCTTACCCCACGTTTAGGGGCATATATTTCAGGTTCAGGTAATGCGGGAGTTGAGACCTCTAGCGGTAGGAGGCCAGAACTTAGCTGATTTATATGCTGTTATGCTGCTTATGTTGGATGCTAGATTATGATTGTTGCTATTATGCTTTTAGTTTCATGTTATGTTATTGATTTGAGACTATGTTGGGCTTTGTTGCCTTATTTGGTGAGCATGAGGATTGTCCATGCATCATTGACTTGACTATGTTTTACTTTAGATTCGAGTTGTATTAATGTATCAGGATTATGTCCGGGCTACGTGTTGTAGTTCCGTGATTTTAGATACTCACTTATTTATGATATGAGGTTATTCCGTATAGATATCTGTTTTTTTTCATTTACATACAGGCAATATTTTTGAAATGAATTAAGTAATTCAACTTGGTAATGATAATGACGTCATAATTGAAAGTAAAAAGTTATTCCGCATTTTTAAATTAAGCGTTGCTTAATACGATGACATGTTAACAAACCGGGTATACACGGCGTGTTACAGAGAGACTTTTGGAGAGATCAAGAAATTGAGAGAATTCTTGGAGGCTTACGCTGGAGATCAGTATTTCAGAGAAATTGAAGATTGAAGACCTTTGTGAAAACTTCTGACTCTTCTTCTTCTTCTTCTTCTTCTTCTTGATGAATACTTTTTATTATTTTATTTTGTTTAAGTCAGATATGTCTGACTAATTTTCTTTTGTAGTTACAGTTATGAATCCGATGTGAATCCTTTATGAATTCTGATTTTTTTTTTTTATAATTATGTTAATTCAATTAGTTTTGTTTTACCTTGCATGAATTTTATATAGCCTTATGATCAGATCTGATCAATTTTATAGGGTTTTGAGGGTTAGAGCTCGCAATACGCATATTGGGGTTTTAATCTTGACAGGGATAAAACAACAATTTGTGTATGATCTAGACATAGGCTTGTATGAATTGCAAACTTTTTAATTCATCGGACTTAATGCTTAATTCAAGAAGGATCACTAGAACACTAGGGTTCTAATTGAGTTGAAGAGTTAAATATACTAAGATATTAGGGTTTAACTAATTAATTTGAAGAAGATGAATTGTTTGAACTGTTGTGTTAATTAATTATAAGAATTAATTCAGATTTATATAAGAGGATCAAAGGTGAAGTATACCTTCACTACATTTTGTCATTAAAGTTTCTTTTCTCATAATCATTCTTTTCGTTCTTGAATATTCTTGAATGTTCTTGATTTTTACTGCAATAAATTTTAATTACTTTTATTTTAATTCAAAATCTATTTTTCAAACCAAATCGAATTGTCCAAATTAAAGGGAATAATTAGGATAGTAATTGGTGCTTTAATCCTCGTGGGACGATACTCTTCTCACTATTTTATTACTTGAAACGATCGGTATACTTGCCGTAATCGCAACATGTGCCAATGTGATTATGTATACGCGTGATAAACATGTCTTCTTATTCTTCAAGTTTTCATTGTTCAGTCTCTTGAGTTGTTGTTGGGCTGGACCCTTTAACCTGCACAATATGCGTCCGGATCACTTTTAAAAAAATTTCAACATATATCCATTCTTACCTTAATTACTTCTAATTTTAGATAGTTCGAAAAGAAAAAATGTGTAAACAATTTCTTCGTTTCTGTAAATTTTTTAAAGTAAACGTAAAAAATAATTCAAAGTGGATTTTTAGACAAATGTATTTTTATTTACAAATCACAACTATTTAATTTTTTTAATAATTTAAAATAGGGGAAAATTATATTCATAAACTTTTTGTTTATAAACTTTTACAAATTACACTAAGTATGACCGGTCATATTTCAATCAAGAGTGTATGACTGGTCATACTTAATGTAATTTGTAAAAAAAGTTTATAAACGGATTCTTCCTCTTTAAAATAATATTTAATGTATAAATAAGTTAAAAGAACAACTTTTAAAAAAATTAGATAAAAGTCTGTTTCGGAGGAATATTTTTCTTTTTTTTTCCTCACATTAATTATCTAATTTACGTCAAATATATAAGGGAAATGTTATATTTACTACCTATTTTTCTTACTACCTCCTACTACTAAATCTTAACCGTTAATTTCCGTTATTCTATCGGTTATAATTTATTGCAAATTAATAATTAATTAATAAATCTGACCTCATAAATTACAACCGTTAGATTGACGGAAATCAACGGTTAAGATTTGATAGTAACAAGTAGTAAGAAAAATAGGTAGTAAGTATAACCTCTCCCAATATATAATATATAGTATAATATACTCTTATTAGATTATTTGTATTTTTGGGAAATGGTGATGTTATGTATTCTGAAAAAAGTGTCTAAAGGTACCTTTGATGATTCAAGGACATATGTTTGTGTGTGATCTCTGGATTTTGGATCTATCTGATATCAACATCATTCTGTGGATGCCTTGGCTGGAACAGTTAGGGAAGGTTACTCATGACTATATCAGTAAGTCAATGGAATGCGTTTGGGATGGAAAATCAATTCTATTACAAGGTCATAATGCAGTGGCTGTTACTTCTAATTTGAATACATTTCTTACTCAGGAGTGGGCAAGTTGTAATGCTTTGCATGCAGAAACAGATTCTTCCCTAAAGGCTACAATCATACCTGAGTTGTTAGATCTGCAAGCTGATATCCATCCCCTTATTTGGTCCATTTTATTGAAGTTCCATCAAGTGTTCTCACTACCTAGTGGTTTGCCACCATTCAGAGGGTTAAATCATTCTATCCATTTGGCAGCAGGCACCAAACCTATTAATGTCAAACCATATAGATATGGTCATAGCCAAAAATCTGAGATTGAATAGCAGGTTTCTGAACTATTGGCATCTGGTTTCATACAGTATTCACAAAGTCCTTTCTCCTCCCCAGTTTTGTTAGTTCAAAAACAAGATAATTCATGGAGACTTTGTATTGATTATAGGGATCTTAATGCAGCCACAATTAAAGATCGATTCCCTATTCCCACTATTGATGAGCTATTGGATGAGCTAGGGGGTCTACTATATTCACCAAGATGGATTTAAGGGCTGGTTATCATCAGATTAGGATGCTACCTGCTGACACTCATAAAATGGCATTTAGGACACATGATGGACATTTTGAATTCTTGGTCATGCCATTTGGTTTGATAAATGCACCTGCTACTTTCCAATCAGTCATGAACCATCTCTTCAAGCCTTATATTAGAAGATTCATTATAGTTTTTTTTGATGACATCTTAGTCTTCAGTAAAACTATTGAGGAGCTTGTTCAGCACTTGGAAATAGCTCTCCAATTCTTACAACAATATGCTTTTGTAGTTAAGCTCAACAAATGTGCCTTTAGTCACTGCTGATGGTGTCCTTGCTGATCCGAGAAAGATTTCAGCCATGCTTCAATGGCCGATTCCAAAAACTATTAAGCAATTAAGGGGCTTCTTGGGATTAACTGGATACTATAGAAGATTTGTCAAGGGTTATGCTTCTTTGGCTCTTCCCTTAACCAATTTATTAAAGGGAACCACTACTTTTACTTGGTCAGAAACAGTTGAGTCAGCTTTCTTAAACCTCAAGGAGGCTATGTCTCATACACCAGTCTTGAGGCTGCCCAACTTTGAGGAACTGTTTGTTATTGATATATATGCATCAAATTATGGTGTAGGGGCTGTATTACTTCAAGCTGAACATCCTATAGCCTACTTCAGTAAGAAGTTAGGACCAAGATTAATTAGTTCTTCTACTTACATTAGAGAACTATATGCTATTACCACTGCTGTCAAACGTTGGAGACAATATCTGTTGGGGACCAAATTTATCATTTGTACTGATCATAGAAGTATCAAGGAGCTTCTCACTCAGACTATTCACACGGCTGAGCAACAGAATATCTGTGCAAATTGATGGGATATTCCTTTCATATCGAATATAAACCAGGACATGCTAATACAGTAGCTGATTCTCTCTCTCGGGTGTTTGATGAAGATGCAGCTTTATGTGTTTCAGTATCAGAACCAGAATTTGATTTGTTATCTGAGATTAAAATTCAGAATTTAACCGATCCTCAACTATTGACCCTGCATCAGAAGCTTAAGGATCAACCAAATACTGATCCTGATATGTTGATCCGTGCTGGAATTGTTTTCTACAAAGATAGGGATCAAATTTTTTTGAGTAAATTTTGGAGTCATCTCTTCAAGTTGAGTGGTACGACTTTGAGAACAACCTCTTCCTACCATCCACAATCCGATGGTCAAACGGAAGTAACCAATAGATACCTTGAGCAATATTTGTGTTCTTTTTGTGGAGATCAACCACGTTCCTGGTGTAATCTGTTGTGTTGGGCCCAATTTCACTACAATTCCGCAATTCATTCAGCTATTGCTATGTCTCCTTATCAGGCAGTTTTTGGAAAACCACCTATCATGATACCATTCTATCCTAGAGGTTTGATTAAGTTGGAAGCTATTGATACCATGTTACAGCATCAAAATGAAGTTTTAGCTCAACTCAAGCTTCATTTGCAAAGGGCTCAAAACCGTATGAAAGTCCAATTTGATAAACACCACAAGGAGCGCTCTTTCCAGGTAGGAGATAAAGTTTGAGCTCGGTTGCAGCCTTACAGGCAAGTAACAGTGGAAAGGAGATCTAATCACAAACTTGCTAAGAGATTTTTTTGGTCCTTTTGAGGTCCTTCGTGTCTTAGGAACTACTGCCTATGAATTGCAATTACCTGCTAGAAGTCAAATCCATCCAGTATTTCATGTTTCACAGTTGAAACCTTGTGTTGGATCTATGTCTGTGGTCTCTAATCCACTTCCACCCTTAGCTGTGTATAACAAGCCTGTCCAAGTACCAGTGGCAATTTTAGATACATGCCAAGTTGTTTATCAAGGCCAATCTGTTTGTGAGCTTCTTATACAATGGTCCAACACAGTCCCTAAGGATGCTTCATGGGAGAAGGAATCAGACTTGCTTCGATGCTATCCATCTATCAACCTTGAGGACAAGGTTGTTGTTGAAGGAGAGGGCAATGTTAGGATAAGAAGATCCAGTAGGAGTAGGAAACCTTCCTCAGTGTTAACTGACTTTGTAGCTTGATAAATGTGTTTCCCTTGTATCAGTAAGTGGGGTAGTGGGTGGTTAAGTAGTTAACTCACACGTGTACTCAATTGCATGTGATCAATAGGTGGTTAGTTAGTTAGGCCACACGTATACATGAAGGTGTCGATTGGGTTAGTCTTCAAGGGTATATAACACTTGTAATAATCAATTGTATTCATTCATTCAATATCATACAGAAATTCTATTTTTTTTCCTTTCTCTTTCGGTTCTGTTCTGTTCTCTTAGGTTCCTGAAACCTAACATCCTCCTTTTGTTCTTCTTTTTTGCTTTTAACGACTTGACATTTTATAGAACCCGGGAACGCTGTTTCTCTAACTTTTTCTTTAGTTGATTTTTTCGACTGAGCCCACATGATGGAAAGAATCCGTCTTTGATATGGTATCTCTCCTTTTTTCTTGTTTTCTCCCTTAAAATCATATCATTTCCATATCTTCCAAGATCTCCTTCATCAGATGTCAACAAATGTTGTGCTTCTTGATTCCCAAAGATAATCTTGGGCCTTGTGCTGTTGTGCATGTCCTCTTTTGCGTGTATTTCGCAAGCAGATATGTTGGACTTGAGTATCCGGCTCCTCTTAAAGAGCAGGATCCTCTCCCTCTTGTATGCTCCAAGAATTTTCTTCTTGTGAGTCTCCATTCCAGCTAAACAGTCAAGCTGATGTTTATCCTAGCCTGGATGCGTGTAGCCCATCCTTATGTCCCAGCCTTGTACGTAGCCTTTTGATACTGTTGAGATATATAGTCCCACATTGGTTGTATGAGCAACCAATGTTGAGTTTATAAGGCATTGGGCACTCCCACCCTTTGAGTTAACTTTTGGGGTAGTGTATCCCAAGGTTCTTTACATGGTATCAGAGCCTCGTGTCCCGGGTTCGATCCTCTCACTGTCCCCCATTTTCTTTCAAGTGGAATTTCTTTGTTCGCACAGGTAGGTGGGCCTGTGCATTGTCCACCCTTCAAGCCTAGCGGGCTCTCGTGTGAGGGGGCGTGTTGAGATATATAGTCCCACATTGGTTGTATGAGCCAACTAATGTGGAGTTTATAAGGCATTGGGCACTCCCACCCTTTGAGCTAGCTTTTGGGGTGGTGTATCCCAAGGTTCTTTACAGATACAAAGGAAACCGACAAATCATTGAAAATAATTTGTAGCAGTGACACTTTTCTATATTTTTAATTATTTTTTAATAAAAATTTTGGTAAAAAAAAAAAGAGAGTAATTATAATCAAAGACAAAAACAATGTCGGGAAAAAATAAGTGTTGACAACATGCTTAGTATGGGTCCGGATCACTTTTAAAAAAATTTCAACATTTATCCATTAATGACTTCTAATTTTAGATAGTTTGAAAAGAAAAGATGTGTAAATAATTTCTTTGTTTCCGTAGATTTGTTAAAGTAAACGTACAAAATAATTTAAAGTGGATTTTCAGTCAAATGTATTTTTATTTTAAAATCACAACTATTTAATTTTTTAATAATTTAAAATAATATTTAATGTATAAATAAGTTAAAAGAACAACTTTTAAATTTTTTTGATAAAAGTCTGTTTCGAGGAATATTTTTCTTTATTTTTCCTCCTGTTAATTATCTAGTTTACGTCAAATATATAATATATAGTATAATATACTCTTATTAGATTATTTGTATAACGTGGATCCTATCAGGCCATATTCTTTTCCATCTTTTTTTCTTTTGGTAAGCGGATGGATAAAGACCAACATCATTCTTTTCAATTCTCAATTATATAATATATAGTATAATATAATCTTATTAGATTATTTATCTAATGTGCATCCTATTATTAGGCCATATTCTACTCCATTCTAAATTATATAGTGTACAGTGTAATATAATCTTATTAGAATATTTATCTAATGTGCATCCTATTAGGCTAGCTATATTATTTTCCATTCTTAATCTCTTATTCAATTTGTTATTATCCTACATTAAATTACTTAGTTAATAAATTAGATATACATGATAAGTTGAAATGAAATGGATTTGATTGTTTTAACAATTTTAGTAATCGTATCAATTCAAAATAATTAATCTTATTATTGACGTAAATATGATTCCTATATAGAACTTAGTTTCGTGCATTCTTAAATTTATTAAAAAGATAACTGTAATAACATTACACAAACAATTCAAAAACACAACAAAAAAAGACATAAACAGCCATTTTCTTTTCTCTTATCGTGTCTGCAGGTTGAAATAAGTTACTAGAACATTTTAAGTTAGTTGATCTAAAATTAGAGTCTGTTGAGTTCTCTTATCCTATCTGCAGACTAATTATCTTAATATAGTTTGTTAACACGTCATCCTCCTCATCTCATGTTATCTTATTTCCTTTATAAATATACAAATGAAAGATGAAAGGAAATATCAAATTGTTCAGATGATATTAGAAACAATGTCTTCCTCTTCTTCTCATAAGACTTTTCTTTACTCTTTGGCAGTGTGTTCTCTTATATTTCAATGCTATGCTGATGGTAACCTGACCTCAACACTTGTTGTAGATGGTTCCATAGGATCTGGAAGGCAAATTCCGGACACATTTTTTGGAGTATTCTATGAGGTAATTATAAGTTATTATTAATTATTATATTTTTTTACATTTTTTTGGATAATGTGATCAATCTTGAGTTTACCTGTTGTTGATTAGAGTGTGTGTGTGTGTGTTAGTGCAATTGGAACACATTTCAAATTTTAGAAAGTGATGGACTGCTTGAAAATATTTTGCAGGAGATCAATCATGCTGGTGCTGGCGGATTGTGGGCAGAGCTTGTGAGCAATAGAGGTCGATCATTTTCATATCCTTAAACACTTGCTCATGTTTTCATGTTGTCTTTTCAGTAATATTGCTCAATCAGCTTTCAACATTTCAAAGAAAAGTTTTATTAAAAATATTTATATTTCAGGATTCGAAGCTGGAGGCACCAATGATTCCTCAAATATTTATCCATGGTCAATTATTGGAGACCAATCCTCTATACTCGTATCAACTGATCGTACCTCTTGCTTTGAACGCAATAAGAATGCATTACGTATGGAGGTTCTTTGCCAAGGGCGCTTATATTGCCCTCCCGGTGGCGTTGGTATCTCTAATCCTGGTTATTGGGGCATGGTGAGTAATGTCATATCATATCTTTCATCATATGAATTTGACCAAAAAAAAAAAGTTAAAAATTTATTTCTAAACATTTCTAATATTTATAATCAGAATATTGAGAAAGGGAAGAAGTATAAAGTAGTATTCTACGTCAAAGCACTTGATGCAATTGATCTAAGAGTTTCATTGGTCGGATCTGATGATGGTGTAAAATTGGCTTCAAGAAAAATCAGGTAATTAAGAGGAGAACATCCTTTGGAGATCATGACATTGACATTGTATATATATAAGTAATTGATTACTAATTGATGAATGTTGGCAGGGCCTTTGGACAATACGTTTCAGAGTGGAGAAGGATGGAGACTATACTGAAAGCAAGGGCTACAAATCATAATTCAAGCCTTCAAATAACAACAAAGACTAGAGGGGTTGTATGGTTAGATCAAGTGTCTGCTATGCCCATGGACACTTATATGGTATGCACGTAGGAATGTTGCCAATTCATGCATTTTTTTTTAAATTTTTTTTTTTTTTTTGTTCCTTCCATTTAAGAGCATCAATTCATTAATATTCTCTTGGCACAGGGTAATGGTTTCCGAAAGGACCTTTTTCAAATGGTAGCAGATTTGAAGCCAAGATTTCTTAGATTCCCCGGTATGTGTCAAAGTTAATTATAAGTTTATTTTATATTATTTTTACCCACTTCTTTTTCCTTTTATTTTTCTTTCGGTAAACTATTTTTACCCACTTTATTGGAAAGTGTGTAGTATCCATCTATTTTCCGAGAATTTACGTATGTAATTATTAAATAGTTCGTCTAAGACGTACATAACACTATTGTTTTTTTTTCTCCTAACTGTTGCATGCATGCATTATATATAGGTGGTTGTTTTGTTGAAGGAGATTATCTTAAAAACGCATTTCGGTGGAAAGAAACGGTTGGACCATGGGAGGATAGACCGGGACACTTAAATGATATTTGGAATTATTGGACTGATGATGGATTGGGTTATTTTGAGGGCCTCCAAGTAAGTATTAATTATCCTTAATTTCTAAAATATCTTATGTTTTCCCCATTAATTGTAAAACTAATCTTTTGTTCCATGAGCAGTTAGCTGAGGATCTTGGTGCATTACCAATATGGGTCTTTAACAATGGTATATTTTATTTTTGTTCTTAAGTTTACCCTACTCACTATTAACATTTTTCTTTGGATTAATTCTAATTAATCAAATATCTCCTTTAGGTCTCAGCCATCACGACGAAATTAAAACAGCTGACATTTTACCTTTTGTGCAAGTATAATTTTCTTTCTATTTCTCTTTCATCTTTTTTCTTAATTT